>NC_091931.1:43255577-43408077 GCF_041260155.1 Ptychodera flava | reverse complement strand
TCCGTGTCCCAGCCTTTCCCGAATACTGACGCTAAAACATCACGTCCGCTGATAGGAAACTCGCCTGCACAGTCATGTAGCTCCATCGTTTGTTAATTTAAGTCCTGATAATTTCAGCCTGTCTTAACCAATTTATCTCATGTTTCATTCCTTGCACTTTCCAGTAGCCATGACAACAACTTCAATATACTTTGATGTAAGGTTATTCAAGCCGAATACACTTGGGAAATGAGCCACGTATTTCAAAACAAACTCATGGTTTGTGTTTCTTTATCTTTCCTTGTCATCTTTTCCAATTTTCCTGTCTTCCATCCGATAATTCCACTATGTATATTACATCTAAAAACACAAACGAGTCCATCTTCAAATTTTAGCACATTATCGACAGATCGACGAAGACACTGTGAGAGTATCTAGACGCAGTTCTCATCAATATGTGTCGCCATGGAGACAACGTTTTTTTTTTCTTGCTCGTCTGGCTACATCAGATTCTGAAAAGGAGTCCTAGGAATGCAGGAAGCTTCAGCTTTTCCACCTGATTGAATGCCGAAGCCATGTTTAGCACCGCTCAATGTCTTCGTATCATGCCTCTTCAAATTTTATCATGTTGCCAACCTGATTTTACAAATAGTGTATCCATTTCCTTTCTGAGAATCGTCATGAGTTTCTGAAGCTGCGGTTCTGTCTGTTTGAACTTGACCCAAGTATCATAACAGTGACATGTTAGCGAGCATCGACAGTGACTGACAAGCAGGTAAAGTCTATCATTATAGTACTTCATCGACATTTCACGGGGATGAAAATTGAAATGTGGAGAAGTACGTTTATAAGAAATAATAACGATAATGGAAGCTGCTTCTCTGTGCAATTACTTTCAAAAATAGCCACCTTTTAAGTTTAAGTGACAAATCATAAAGTTCTATGTTTCCCGCGCTCGAAATACACCAACCTTGTACAATATCTGTGGTTTCCCTAATGAATTGTGACATAATTTTATCGTGTGCGGAACTTTCCAAATATGAAGAAAAGAAACTGCTGGTATGATTTTTTTTCAGATACTTAGAGGCATGTTGTAGCTCTCTGTACGAACCTATAGACATACTTATCAAACCCAACGCATATGAGAAAATCGTTCACTTATTACGCATTTCTGATCGCACGCTGGCACCCCGCTTCATCAGCGACATAGCCAGGCATCAAAACTTCAACAAGCGCTTGTCAACCTACTGTATAGACACTTACAAGCAGCCCGAACATCCGAGGAGCTTTCTTCGTGGCTCGTCATTTTAAATGCCAATCAAAGATCAGTAGCCGAAAGTTGCCGGGTGAGATACTCTTTAGTATCGACTTACACAAGATTGTATCTGCTGGTCCATTATGGCGATAAAAATAAACCAGTTAAAATACTCGAGGTATTCCCGGCGGTGGAAACAGCCAGAAAGTGAATTCTTATCAGCGTTTGAAAATGTTCCGGGTGTTTTGTTTTATATTTCAATATCTCATTACAACTTCTTTATACGAACTGAGGACGTGAAATCATTTGAGACGCTGATATGTGCAATAAATGAAAAGATTAATTATTTATTTGATCGAATTTGAATTCGTTTTTGCGTTTTAAATGAAAACAAACTTTTATTGCGGCGTGCCGTCGAGAAGGGTGTTGGATACATGACGTAATTGGCTATCTCGAACAAAACGGAACCAATAATGGAAATGTAAAGTAAATACGTCATGGAGAATGCCTTTGAATTAATGTTTCGTTTTTGTGTATGTACTTATTTTTACACCTCTCTGAAGCGACGGTTAAGTTAATGGTAACGCTTGCTGTGCGATCAATACACAGCAAAAGGAAATCCGACAGGTAAACGCCGATATTCTCAACCCGAAAACACCTAATTCTGTCAAATCAGTTGGAAACAAAGTGATAACAATTATCGAAATTTCCGACAGGACTGAGTTGAAAACGTTCTCTCTCTTTTACTCTTATAAGGTGGCTAACAAAATTGTTCAGAATATTAGGAAAGTGCATTGCATCACATGTATTTCTCTTTGCGTCCCTCTCCATGTTTTCCCATTCAGAATTTCCCATGACATGTCTTGGGATTGACATTACTCGGTTGGGTCGCCGGCACACGCCACATGTCAGACGTTATTAAGAGAGAAAGAAATAATAGTTCCCGATGGGCGACATACCCGTCGACTTAAAAGCCCGCTAGATTTATGAATTTCTTTCTCTGAAAAATAAAGAGTTCAGAGGCGCGTAAAAGCGGTCGTGCTTGCGCCGCCGAAAAAAAAGCCACGAGTGATTACATCAAAGCACAATATCTTCCCACGGGAGACCGTTGAAATTCGCTCGGAAAATCTATGGACGGAATTCCTGAGATTTCTTGTAGCGGTAAAAACAGTTTTTGAATCACGCCGGAAAGCTGCACATTTCTAGCGATTTGAAGTGCTTCATAATTGAAGTATACAAGGTTGCTTCTGCGTAATCAGTCGTGACATGATTGGTCCGGGGAAGAAAGGTGATTCAATCATGGACGTTCAATACCGCGAAATGAGTCGACACCAAGGGGTGTTGATTCTCCGTGGACACAGAAATGTACGGTATCGAGTGAACCCTACAAGTTCACGACATCGTTGGCGGCAAACGATGTGAAAACTATTTGAAATGCAAGGGTGGGGCGTTGTCTCAACATCGAGTCATCATGAACAACACTTAAGGCATGCTGTTGAAATCGTTCAAGTTCGCAACATGATATAAATAAAATTCTCTCTTTCCCCCTTCTTTGTAAGTATTATATTCTGATTGCTGACTGTCACCCTGGCCAGATCTACCACGGCCATGGCAAACACGGCAAATCCAACAAGCTTGGGTACTAAGTCATGTGGTACAGTTCTCCAGTGTGTGTATATTTGCAATATTTGGCGATTTGATTAATTAAGAATATGAAAGTACATGTACTTTGTCACACATATTCCTCTTGTGATTTTGTCGCAAAAAATGACATCAGCCCTAAACGAACTTCACAATAAAGAACCATGGTATTGGAAGATGCTGCTATTCTACAAACAGGACAATTTTCAAACATCTTATTCAAATGAAACTGAGAGTGTTAAAAATGTACTCGGCTTTTAAATGACAGCTGAATTCTATAATATTTCGAGCCTATAAAATTCTTGTTTCAGAACGAAACTGTCACCTCAGAACATCATTTCTTGTGAGTCGCCCCGCGGAGGAGGGGTCAACCATATTGGACCCTCTGCGCGTGCGTCAACAATATTTTGAGACGCAGCTATCGCCAGTAGTGGCAACGACATTGTTCCAGCTAAGCTTGCTGGCAGCCACGTGACGTGCAATCAAACACTTAGCAAATAGGTGCATTTCTACTGCTACTAAGGCGAATCATGATTCATATTGAAATACCACCAATTTATGACCCATTCTGAAAGTGAAGTCACAATTAACGAGCGAAACGCCTGACCCTCTTTTCTTTAACTCGAAATTTAAAGTTAGCATTCTTGCGGCACACCCCCGGAGAGTACTGAACGTGTGAATACATGTAATTAGTGCGTGGTGCCATAAAATTTCTTTTAGGTAACAATGTCACCTTAACATGTCCTCTTTGGCGATGCTAAAAACCAGGCTCATTGCATCCTGAAAACCGAACTCATTCCTATCTCCAATACCTCCTCACAACGGGAGTGGCATATAACTGTTTGTCGAACTCAATTACGACTGGTAGTCTTGAGTTCAGTCGTTTTTAAAAGATAGGTGCCTTGAGCTTTTCTGATGGATTACATTCAAATATCGCCAATAAATTTTAAAAACGCGACAAGAAAAGTAACCAACATTGTTTGACATTTAAAGACATACGAAAGGCTGTGAGCATTAGTTTCATCCGGTAGCAATCGTGTTGTCTGGATAAAGCCAGAGGCTTCAATCAATTTTAAGCTTTGTTGTTTCTTACCTCCATTCGTTGTCAGTGGTACTGACTTCAGCTTAAGACGTGATTAATGTAAAAAGTAGTTTTTCCTCAGTCCGGTTGTTGATACGTTTCCCACCAGGTTAATATTAGGAATTTTTTTAAAAAGATGACTAAAATGACTAAGAAGCCTTCAAAAGCTACCATCTTCTGCAGGACAATCTCAATCGTTCATCTCCAACCTCTGTGCTCCTTTATTTTGCCCGTATCATACACGCTTTTTTTCGTAAGTTGCTGGTATAGTTAATGCCATTGACAATTACAAGACATGGTAGGGTTGTGAAACAGCGATGGATTACTATTGAGTAGTAACAAAAATTCAAACAGCTATGCAGCTATGCACAACGGAAAATAAGACTATAGTGTATTAATCGTATATCGTTAATCATAACATATATATATATATATATATATATATATATATATATATATATATATATATATATATATATATATATATATATATATATATATATATATATATATATATGATACTCGAAAATCAAACTTGGAATGGAGAATTGGGACACATGACCTGTACAGTAAAGTGAATTGTAAGCATTTTTAAGACCATTCAACAGATTATGCCGGTCAATTTAATTCTGCAACTTTCGTCCAAATACAATAACCTCTGACTGATAATTCCCACCAGGTATTTCGAAATATTAAAACAGTGAGTATTTCCTTCATAGTCATGCCCTGTAATATGTTGTTCAATCATTTAATCCTCCGAAAATAGGTTCTCCCCGTTTAATGATTGTTTCTCGGAATTTGCATGCAGATCGTGCCGTGTCCTCGTGTTACAGTTAGACATTTCTTTTGACAAAAAGATCAGTGCCAGATATCATAGATATTGTAAAGGTGTTGTATTGAAATGGGCAATGCGATTCATGAAAGTCTGATGTGCTGATGACAATTGTCATACGACATACAGTTTTTTTACGTTCCTTGGTAGGAAGGGATGATTATTGTTCATTTCAAAGGAGAACTATTCTCATGGCTACTAACTGTTGATTAACACCACTTGGTGCAATCAGAAATTCTGTTTGTACCAATGCAAAAGAGGCTCTATACTAAGGGTTGTAAATGAGAGTTTACGATTGGCACTATGTATTCAAGATTGAGATGACGTTACCATGCACTAGTCCGTATACCAGTCTTGTTCAGACAACTTATTTGTCCTATCTACACAATAATCAAAGTAAAAACCTGGTGTCATTGTAACTTGCAGACTATCGTCTGTAGATCAGATATGAATTTTCTTGAGTATATTTTTCGATTTATCGCAGTGTCTTGTCACTTTTATGAAAATCAGTGCAGCTTATTTCAATTTCCCAGGCACACTGTCTGCATGGGACACATAAGTTTGTATGACGGTAATAGCAGTCATCCCTCTTTAGCTTCAATAAACTAATAGTAAGCACAGGCTTTAATGTATGGAAGTGGTATTTTGTGTCTCAATCTTGAACACAGAGTGCCCATCAGTAGTTCTCATCAGAAGTCTTGGCAGGGTCTGTTTTGTCTTTTACGCAAGCAGAATTTCTGACTGCACCAAGTGGCCTTAATCTGCACTTGAGTGGCAACGGGTGTATAACAGTACTGCACAATAAACACGACACGTACAAGGAGTTTCAATTTGTATTTTCCAAAGATATGAGTACATAGTGGAAATTCTACAGAAAAAACTGGCCACAAAAATAATTAGTCGCAAGGGTACAAAGCAATGGTGTTATCTACATTGCAACATACATCATACTCATTGCTTTGCTCATTTTTAAAACTCCACATACTACAAAAATCGGTATATGAAATCATTGGATCCTGTCAAGTTCTAGCATAACTAATCTCCCAGTTTGTTTCAGGTATGACGCAACAAGTTATGAAATTTTGGGTGTGTTTTGTAGTCTTGTGCACGCATTCATATGAGTCCGCCGATACTGTGATTTAGTTTGCTAACTAATATTTAAGTTCACGGACCATAAACGGCAGTTCCCCTAGAAATAAAAAATCCAATATTTCCGAAAAAACAACCGCAAAACATTGCACATGGGGTAATCTGGTTCAATATCCCCAAATAGTCTTAGTATACGAATAGTTGCGTGAAAATATCGACAATTTATTTCATTCAAAACATCGACCTCGTCATCTTTGGGCAGTAGAGCAATTTACAACTACTATTTCTAAGCACGGGATCTCGCAAAAATTGTAATTTCTTAGAAATCTAAATTTCCGATTTATCCATTCTGTGATGTCAATTTGGTCATTCTCAGTTCACTTCAAGACGAAGCTGATGTTGTCCCGATATTGTCATTCTCAGTTCACTTCAAGGCGAAGCTGATGTTGTCCCGAATATTAACAGAAGCCTTCCGGGGATTATTGTCCATTTCATGGATTGGTACAACATTTAAATTATGTTTTTGCAATCAGTAATATGCAAAAAGGCCTGGTGACGTAATAGTACAAGAACATACGGTGATCAAGATCCCCAGATCGTCGATCATTTCAGTCTGTCTGATCAGCTTCTGATAGCTTAATCACGTGACATGAGAATGACCAATATTGCGCTTTGATCCTTCTGTTAAAAAACTATTGCAGTACTGCACTTTTTGCCTATCACAATTAGAGATATATATTTTCGCCTGGTTGTAACAGGCAAGCCCTGTTGATCAACGTCAAATCGAATCCACAAAGTATCAACAAAGTATCCAACAAAGGAAGGCACGCTAAAGATAGTTCTAATATGGCAGTTTATCATATCTTTGTTGCAAACAAAAGGCAAAATAATCGTCACGTGATTCAAAGGCAATCCACTTATGACGTAAACTACATTCCATGTATTCCTAAAATCATACAAGCTGTAACCTATCAGAAAATTTTGACCTACTTTGCATAAATATTACCTCTCAGGTGATGTCAAACATTCGCTTGTCTCTCTTTTCTAAAATACCAAATACGCGAATGGAGATATCGCGAGCACTTGGGGGGGGGGAACTTGAGCAAGGTATAAAAAACACATCGCCCAAGCCGCTAATTTTTCAACGTCAGCTATCAATGCAAGTGCAAAGGGGGCCAAGAATGAATCATGGGGTGACCGCCATGTTGCATGAGAATTCACAAGAGGACCCAGATCCTCTCCAGTGACCCCCTTACCCAAGCCCCCATCAAAATGTCATGATCAAATACTCAGTGATTTATCGTTCAAAATCCGTATTGGTATTTTAGAAAGGATGACTATATTGCGTGATCGAAGCCTAAATAATACGGTGCCTATACGAACTTAATCTTGTCTGACAAGTAACGTGTTGCAGATTGCGTCAAAATGTAGGTACACGGGATGGTTGACCCTTTTGTCCAGTCATGCCAATACAGTGGGTAAACATTTATAGTGGCGATGAACTGCGCAAACTGTTAATATGTTTAGTAGGTGTTTTGTACATTAACAAACATGCAAAAACGAGTGTAATAAACTAAAATACTCAACAAATAAATAGGCCTGGTACCGATCACAGAAGAAAATTGCAAACTGACATTCACTAAAATTTCATTAAGATTTGCTATCAAAGTCAAAGGCGACAGAAATCAAGCATGTTCACTTTTTATGTAAATTTTCTCTCGTAAGTACATGATATTTCGGACAAACCATAAGTTGCGAGCTGCTGGCATTATCTACGGTGGGTGCTGTCGTTTCTGCCCCTTTGCAAAAGCAGAGCGGTAAGTTCTCGCTCCCGTGTCCGATCGGTCTTCGATCGCCTTCCGAACTCAGTGAAGAGGTCACCTGTGATTGGGCCTTGTCTTTTCCCGTATTCCGTGAACAGGTCCCCCGTGATGGGATTTTTTCGCTTTTCTTCTATGGTGTACGCGTCAAGCGGTAGATTATCGTCGCCATGCTCCCGTTTGTCAAACTCCGTGAACAGATCCCCAGTCAGTGGACTTTGTCCGCGTTTTCCTTCGGTACCGACCAACTGTGATTTACCGGCACCACTCAATAGATCTGTGGACAGAACACTTCTGTTATTATAATCAACTTTATCGTCGAAGAATTAAAGATTTTCATTTTTTGAAGATTGCTTGACGCGTTTATCAAATACAGTAAACAAATCACCAGAGATAGGTCTTTACTCTTACCTTGACTCAAAGAGGACTCGCCTTTCCCACGTTTGCCAAATTCGGTGAACAGATCCCCAGTGATCGGACCTCGTCTTCTGTCCACGAGAGCGCCGTCATTTCCGCGTTTTCCGAACTCAGTGAACAAATCCCCGGTTATTGGGTTCTGTCTCTTTTCCTCGTCGATATACTTGCCGTTTTTCAGGCGTTTACCGAATTCCGTAAACAGGTCGCCCGTGATGGGGTTTTGCCTCTTGTCCGGTTCCACAAGCTGGCTGTCTTTTCCGCGCTTACCAAATTCGGTGAACAAATCTCCCGTTATTGGACCCTGCCGCTTGTCCGCATCTACAAGCGCGTCATTTTTTCCCCTTTTACCAAATTCCGTGAAAAGGTCCCCTGTTATCGGACCCTGCCTCTTAAAGTTGTCTTGACTTTCAAATGCGCCGTTGTTCATGCGTTTACCGAATTCAGTGAACAAGTCGCCGGTAATCGGGCCCCGCCTTTTGCCCTCGTCGACAACAGAACCATCTTGACGTTTTCCGAACTCAGTAAAGAGGTCTCCAGTGATCGGGCTCTGTCTTTTGTCAGGTTCGACGTATGCATATGAACTATGCCCATTTGCATCGTCGTATGATGGATCTCTGATCATGCCACCTTCGGTCAAAGAGTTCAGACGCATCTGTTCCATTTCATCGGCATCCTTGTAATGTCGCATGGCGAGAGACAACTGTGAATGAAAAATATACTGGCGTTATAGGTTTTTATCGAATATGAATACACGGGTACAAGCGGTCTTATTGACTCAGATATAGAGATTGCATCGTTTCCATCTTTGAGTGTTCTTTACTGATCTCGTTATCTATCGGTCGCCTCTCAAAGGTATAGAGGCATATGTCATCTCTTCATTCTATTTTAAATCAAATTGAGGTCACGTGTCCTCAGCAGACATATTCACGAGAAATTATAATGAAAAGAAAACAAGTTAATTTGCTTTGTGTCACTTCTATTTAGTTTTGAGTGATTTCGCTTGTCTAGTGGTATAAGGCCACGAGTTTGTATCTTGGCGTACCTTGTACCCTTTGATGCCTGACCAAATGAGACGAGCGCTGATCGATCCGCACCGCTCATTGGCTGAAAGTGCAGGATGCCATTTGTATAATATTTTAAAGGTGCGACACTTTTGGCAAACGTTGCCATATAAAATTCACGCCGCATGTGAGTGGAAATAAAATGAACATAGTAATGATAACCATGTTTGCTAACCATGAATTCTGGCAGTAAAAGGCCAATCACGACAAAAGTTCAAGGGCCGTGGTGATACATCCGTACATGCCTTTGTAGCTGCTGTATTATGTGAAGGGAACAGTCTAATTGTTGCTACTTGTGGTAGCTATGCTATTTTGCCAGTAGCAGCGTGGGAGATACACACACACTTTATCACTACCATCATGGCAAGAATTTGGCGCCAAGCGACACCATATACACATCACGGATACAAGAAGCGGTTAAACAAATAACTCTTCACGAGTATTCAAACATCGTCACCGACAAGCTTTCGATTCACCGCTCGAACTTACACAGTGGCTTTAAGCTGTATTTTGAGACAGCATGATCTGCCCCACGGGATTAATCTTCATACAAAGTGATTACCTAAACTGGGGAACGAATTTCTCTCGCAATATCCCTATCCCTTTCGTAAATTACATGTAGTGTCAAATTGGGATAGCCATTCGCGCTCTCTCGCAACAGAATTTTTCCGACTTGTCGATTGGCCTTCACATTATAAAGCTAGGGATATGACTGGGTTTCTATCGATCGCAGTTTTCGTTGTCAATGGATACCTAAGTTTCCTCACTGGCGCTCTGTTCCTAACAGAACTCGATCTATCGTGTAGGAAGAACGCAGCGGAGGTAGATCACGATGAGGGTTTAGCACATTGGGTTGTAGACCTACTTCCATAATTTACCTCACCAGGCACACGCTGTCAATGGCAATGCAAGAATGGGCACAATTTACTTCATCCTAGGAATTCCCTGAAATATCAAATACCCATCGCCGAAATGGATGCATGGTGACGTCACTGTTACGCGATGAATTTAAAATGAACGAGAGTCCTACGATTCTACCATCTAGCGATCGATTCAAAGTTGTCCACGTCGACAAAACATATATAAAATGAAATTTAATAAGAAGTCATGTAATGTTGTTTTAATCAGAAACGTAGAGAAAAAATGGTTTGTGTCGTTAAAGAGGCACTCCCACTTGGTAACATTTTTAAAACACATTTTTTTAATGCCAACGGTCGATATTTGACGTGGCGACTGCACGCGGATCGCGAGATATCGATAAAAATATGTCATTTCCCGAGCGTATTTTTCACATCACGAAGTTTTACGATCGTTTCTGATTATGACCCGAAATCCCCCGAAGGTTTGTTATTGTGCTGATTGACGATAATATAGGGAGTCCATAATAAGTTCGAACGGCGCAATTTTACCTCCCACTGCGAAGACTTTATATACAGCATCATGCCTTCACTTCTGGTATTTTTTTTTAACTTCTCCTTAGTTTTTGTCGTTTTCATTATTCTCAGTCAGTTCTATTATATTTTTAACCAATACCACATAGATATCAGTTTTTACGTGTAAAATATCAGCCGCCTCTGATGACTACATTTTGTCGTCTGCCACACAATTACGCGTGGTTCGATACATAGCGGCCACTGCATGCGTATGCATGCATACCATGCGGCGGCCACTATGTATCACCCTCACGTATCTGTGCTAGTCACCTATGCGAATTCTGGTGGAATCAGCAAACTCTGTTTTCCGTTTTTTTCTCCTAGTCAGTAAGACTCGGCTTTCCCCCACGGGGCATGATCGATCACCGACACGGTCGTACTGTCCGTGGCGTACAGCAGCGTTAGCGTAGACTCGTACTACATAGCTTAGTTGACAATGGCCCCGGTGCCGAACGTTCGATGTTCGGAAGCTGAATTTAGGTGGGCCACCGGAATTCAAACTTTTACTTTTTTGAGGACATGTTTTTATTGATATCTCGTGATCCGCGCGCAGTCGCCACGTCAAATATCGACCGTTGGCATTAAAAAAATGTGTTTTAAAAATGTTACCAAGTGGGAGTGCCACTTTAAAGCTACCACAAAGGAAATACACAATAATGTTGACCAGAGACAAGGTGAAATTCAGGGACAATAAGAATCGAGCGACAGAAGGGTTGTTATCGGATATATATATATATATATATAATATTATATATATATATATATATATATATATATATATATATATATATATATATATATATATATATATATATATATATATATATACATATTGTGTGGTTTTACTTTAACTATTATCTGTTAATTGTAACGATTACGGAAAGGGAATTCGTTGTTGTTAGAATCGAGTTTGCAATCGATGAAATGGTCACATGATTAATGTACCAGCAAAGGGGGGTGTCCTTTCCCCTGAACAGAATTGAATATCCCTAATTCTAATAATTCGCTAGGTTGCTGGTACAGAAACTAATTGAAGCAAACAGAGGTCGTTGGTAATTCTGATTTTCTACGTTATGAAATACCTTCTATATTCACTCTACGCAAGTCCTGCTAATCAAGAATGATTTTACAGCCGAGCGGTGTAGTACACAGAGACATGTAGAAGACAGTGGTTATCTCATTAAAGTCGTTCTCCTTCAAACTACTTTGATTGTCTGTGTTTCACGAGAGAAACTATTCATGTTGTTCTGCTCAATGAAATATGCCAATTTGTCAGACAGATCATCTCTGTTTCCATGCTCTTATAGATATAAGTATAAATGCTTCGATGCTATAATTTATGGTACATATGAGAAATTATGTCATAGGCATATTTACGTGTTACGAAATGTGTGATTCAACGTGGTTCAGTAAGCAGAATGAAATAGACAGCTTATCGCAAGAAACAAAAATAAACAAATAAAAAATAACTTCTTTGTCTTGATAAACATGTATCTTTCTTGTGAATATCAAAACTTGTGTCACCTCTTTCGGACTCTTATCTATTCTTGCAGTAGGCCGGGTTTGAAGATTTGTTTTACTGTCTACTCAATCAGCAACAAACAAGATTCTGACAGACAAAACTAGTACTCTTTTTCTCAAAAAACAAGTGTATCGCAAAAAATAATGTGTATTAACCGAAAACACCGGCTTTGTCCCTGTAAATTAAATGACTGTGACAGATAGAGTGTAGCTCTGAATCATTCTCTTTCAGAAAGGTCACAACCAATTACGCCTCATTTGTTAATGTAGTCATGGCAGAATGCCAGAGTTGGGCCTTTGCACCTCGCTATTGTTTGGAATGGGGGGGGGGGGGTTGACATAAAAATCTGCCACATCCCCGTTCACCAGGCGCCTCTCCAGTCGATCATTTGGAAATTCGTACGGATCTGAAACCAGCACTGGGAGCGTAATATGAGTGAGCCAGGTAGTATTCCAACTTTAAAGCTCTCCAGATCTCGAACCGATACGAGTATTTCCCGGTTTCAAAATGACATTTCAATTTTGAAGTTCGTCGCTAGGGAGATTTATGCGTCTCCAGGTGAAAGGAGAGTTGTTCAAAACGGGTAGAAACACGGCTTTAAAATTAAGCATCGAGCAAATTTCCTGTGCTAATGGACCTAGTTTGCCAGAAATTCAACAAGGAAAAATCACATTTATTATTCTCTGTGACAATGAAGTGAACATTGATCGCCTGATGAAACGTCTAATAGCTAATATGTACATTGTAATCCTTGGTAAGCAGAGGAGCCGAGGGTTTCCTCGTGGTGAATTGTGGGAAGCATACGGTCTAATTTACATTCCGATTTAATCTTCAATTTCCGTAATTCAATACCACCAATAAAACGAATAAACATTTTCTCGCGCTCCCCTCATTCCTAAAATAGTTTCTTTCAATTTCGATCATTTCCTCTGTCGCTAATTTTCTGCCCTTTCCCGTCTGCCTATGTTTTTTTCTTCGTGAATATCGGGAATGATTAATGTGTGATTAGACTCCTATATACTGTATATGCGTTTAAGACTCCTAAACTTCTCTTTCACCTGATATTAGCGACTACTCATTTTTTTTTATTTTTAATGTCTCTTGTTGTTTTGTTGGTTTGTTTTGTTTTGTTTTTGGAGGTTAAAGAGAGCAATCTTCTGGACCCTTTGGGTTGAAACTTTACGTTTGCCAGATCGGGTGAGCTGTATCTTGCCATTTCCTCCCGCGCTTTCTGTTTCATGTTTCAAGAAGGTTTGAACATTAGAATCACCCTGACTGCGAACAAAGCAGTCTGAAAAAAGTCAATTATTCGATTCAAAACCTTAATATACAACGCTGCCGATAAATGCTGACATTTCCTAGCGTTCAATTGTCACTGTGAAAAATAAAATATACACGAGCGGGCACGAAACCATTTCTTAATCATATAATGACTACATTAACAAAAATTGAACGATAAAAATCTGTCGTTCGGGTCTCAAATTCTCCACGCGCAGATCGTAAGAATCGGAAGTGCGCCAATTATCACGTGACCATCGGGCTCATTTCGCTTCAAAGAAAGCGCGTGAGTAATGACGGTTTTATGACAACCTAAAGCTTGGTGTAACCTTGTCGTTGGTTTTGAATGTGGCGCAAAATGAAGATGCCACGAAAGGTAATAGTACGCCCACTCTGTACATGTATTCACAAAGGATGCCATGGATACGCCCTACTCTAAACTGCTCAACTTAGTAAAATCAAGTTTAAAGAATTATGCAGATTTCAATAATCTGTGTATCTATCATCTCATATTTCATATCTCACATCGGAAATAATGATCATACTACATATTGACAATCTCATTAATGGGAGAAAAAATTAAAGCCCCCATTAACGCTAACTTTTGATGTTTCCAGTACTTTTTGTTTAAATTGTAAAATACAGTTTCTTATCCTACTCTAAAAACTATTGAGCAAAATGGGTAGTGCTCAACAAATTCAATATTGCCTGAATCTGTGTGTTTTTACGTAATTTTTATAAGCTGTATATTTGTCTGTACATGAATTCTTTTGTCAGCGAGAACATTGTTCGTTGCGTATGATGTGTTGTTTTCAGTACCAATACCTGATAACTTATTTCAATAGCATGTTTTCCACGGCGAGTGGATTTTTAGTGGTGGGAATCCTGTATCGAACAATCTATGCATAGGTCAACAAGCATAAGAAGGAATTAATTTTCTCGACAAAATAATAAGAAAATTATGCATTGTTATTGAAATAAGCCAGCCCTCTGTGTTTTCAAACAGTGGAGAACACTGTAAAATATACTCTCCGAAGAGAAAGGCGGATATGTACTTGCGTTCTATTAGATCACTTACGACTTGTCGGTTAAATGGTAGACCTCATATTCTATTAGGAATGAACACATGCAGACACACAGACACATACATACACCCATCCACACACGTCCTCATACACATCTCTCTATCTATCTATCTATCTATCTATCTATCTATCTATCTATCTATCTATCTATCTATCTATCTATCTATCTATCTATCTATCTATCTATCTATCTATCTATCTATCTATCTGCATATCCAGTGTAGTAACGATCAGATGTACTTGTGTATATGTATGTATATATATATATATATATATATATATATATATATATATATATATATATATATATATACACAGGGACAGACAGCCAGACAGATAGACAGATAGATAGATAGATAGATAGATAGATAGATAGATAGATAGATAGATAGATAGATAGATAGATAGATAGATAGATAGATAGATAGATAGATAGATGGATACATACATACATACATACATACATACATACATACATACATACATACATACATACATACATACATACATACATACATACATACATACACACACATACATACATACATACATACATACATACATACATACATACATACATACATACATACATACATACATACATACATACATACATACATACATACATACATACATACATACATACATACATACATACATACATACATACTCATATACACTGCAAATAATGGTATAACGAGCATTAAAAAGAAGACAGACAAAAAAAAGAAAATCATATTCTGTTTCAATTTACTCGCAGCTTGCAATATTTTCAAAATCTTTCCACTGTCCTCATGATTTCGTAACGGTTATTATTTCGATGATGTGAGTATAGTGTTACTCGATGTTTGAATGGTGTTATTTGAATCTGCGTATGTAATGAGATATCTCAGAGACCTGCTCTAATCTTGAAATCGACAATACGCATGTCACATATGACTTCGTCGGGTGGTGGACTTTCTCAGTTTCAAGGGAATTTCAGACATTTCCGTTAAACTAACACCGAATTATCGACGAAATTACAGTCGGGAATCGCTGTCATGTTGTGATTCCTGCGAGAGATGGACAATAAAAGTCACTCTTGGCATTACCACTTTTCAAGTCGGCTTTGTAAATTAGTCGTAGAGGTTTGCGTTAAATCGTCGGAAATGCGATAAAACGTAGCAAATTTACCAGTATATATATTTGCTCAACTTCGGCAAAGGTCGTCTTTTCAGAGCAGGAAATCAAGATTTTTTAGAGAGACAAAAAAATACATAAGGGGAGACATGAGGGGCAAGGAACGAGAGAAGTAGCGACAGAGTGGTAAGAACTACAAAAGGGGGAGGAGAAAGGGACAGAGGTGTGTGCCAGTTGAGAAAAACAAGACATATGGCGAGATAAATGAACAAAGGCTCGTGATATGAACCGGGCACACAGAAGTTTGCTCGATGAGTTTCAAAGCCAGCGACGCCTTAAGGTAGTATGCGCCTCGAAAGTGAAAGACTTAAACTTTTGCTTACACTTTCCTAAAGGATTCTTTTACATCCTCTTTCAAAATCAAGAATGAAAACCGGGGGTCACCGGGCAAATTTTGGCACTAGAGAAACAAATAACCCAATATTTACCTATATTTAAAATTTTAAATTGCCGCCATCCCTGTGTTAACTCTATGGTAAAAAGTAAGATTTTCGGTTTTCGAAAAACTAATACGGTGAAATTTTTTCTTACTCCAAGAGCTTTAAAATGAGCCCCAGAAGTGGTGTATCAGACAAGAATCGTAAAAGTTTGAGAGTCCAAATATCTGTACCCGAGGCGCATTCTCGGGGACAGACATTCGGACTCTCAAACTTTTACAATTCTGTTCCGATATACCACATGTGAGGGTTCATTTTAAAGCGCGTTGTGAAAGAAAACTTTTCACCGGCTTAGTTTTTCGAAATTCGAAAATTTTTATTTCTCTCCATAGAGTTTACACAGGGATGGCGGCCATTTTGAATTTCTAATATCGGTAAATCTTAGGTAATTTGTTTCTCAAGTAGCCTACCAACATTGGCACGGTGACCCCCTATTTTTATTCTTGAGTTTGGTAGAGAATGATTGAAAGATTCCTTGAGGAAGGTTAGAGCAAAAGTTGAAATCTTTCACTTTCGAGGTGCATACTACCTTAAAAGCGAAATAACTTCCAAACGGAGCCCGAGTCAGTCAGACACTGACAAACAAATTACAGGAAAGTAATTAAAGACTACGGTGAGGTTTTTGTGTAGACTATGCATGGTTCGTACAGGGATAGGAATGTATTGAGCAACCTCGTGAAAAAGGTAACAGGTACAGGTATGGAGAGTAACGCGGCACACGATAACATGTTTCCCACGTGACTGTACTCGTGACACGTTGAGTAAGCGCTACACTCCTGCTACTTGACTGGGCACTTTAGGGCAAATGTTCAACCAGCCGGGTTGATTTTGGCGGCAAACTGCATCAGGTATGTCAGGTATTTACGACGGATGGTCAGATATTAAGTGTGAATCACGCGGATAGAGAGAGAAAAAAAAACGAGTTCAAGAGTTTAAGCCCTACGCATGAACTGATTTGGGGTGTTTTTCCTGTCTCGTTGAAGTTACTCACAAGCAATGGACACACACACACACACAACACAACTTTGTAACTGTAAGTCATCGAGCACGCAATTTCTTTGGCCTCGTGGTTTTTGAACCACTTTTCAAAATCGCACAAACAAAATTTCTTTGACTAAAAGTCAAACTTCGGCCGGAATCGAAATTTAACGAGAAACCGCACATGACGTTTCCCTTTGTAGTCGGCGTGTACTTATAGATGGTGTTCTGACATTAACCATTTTTAACAAAAGCTTACCCCAAGAGTACCGCTGTCAATCGGAAACACGTTTAAAACCGCCAACATTTACCCTTGTACCTCACGACCGAGTGTTACACAATGACGTCATTCATCAAATGGTATTAAAATACTGTATGGCCGAAGGGGCAAAATTGATCTCGATAAAATAAGTCCTTTGGTTGGATCGAAACTTGAGCGCACCTTTGACTGGTTAACTAAATAACAAAGTTATTTTGATTGCTGCGATAATACACTTTTTATTTCTAACATCTTAGCCAGTTTTCGTTCTAAACTCGCAAATTCAAGCACAAACAGCACTTCTGTGGTGAAACTACTAGATACTCGAAGATCCAGATACTAGCCTCACTCACTTTTAATTTTTCATACACGTTTCATGTGTCAATTTATAAGCATTTACATAATGCTGATTTATTGTCAATCAAGTCTTCGATTCGAGCTTGAATCCTTGCATTAGACAGGTAATGTTACAAGAATGTTGTCGGAAAATAGTGTATTTAAAGGTATTTCATACGATTAGTTGTAGTATCGAAGCGCAACGATGGTTCGTGCTTTAGGGATGAATACTGAAATATTTATGGAACCACCTGTTGAGGGTTTTCAAGAATTTAGTGCGTGTCCGTAGGTTTAACGTCTGTGCACGAAGTGCAGGGAGATAAGCTAGTCTTAATTTTCTACCAAACCCGAGGCCTTGTGATAACCTTATTCGTGTACTAAAGCCCGTCTTTGACTCAAACAGTGTTAAAAATATTCCTTCGTGTCGTTTTGGTCGTATCAGGTTACTCTCATACAGAGTGTGGAGAAGAGAAATTCGCTATTGCCGACGGCTGGAGGGTTTTGGTCTGCATTTGCTGATAAGACTCGTTTTCACAAAGTATACACACCTCACCCCGGAGAATGTAATGTACGGTTACCACATGCTCCTGAAAAGCTACACACAATCCTAGATTTGAAAAACAAGCGACAGATGCGTTTCCATTTGGGCTAATTTGGTCAACGCCCGCTGTAAAACCGGCCAGGGCAATCAAATGTTTAACAACAATGGCGCCTACCACGGCAAGACAGGCAGCAGTTGTCGCGACATCGTGCCAACGGACTCATGGAAAATTCTTCCTAGAATGAAATGTTTAAATTCCTCCTTTTCTTGATAATTGAGTGTGTTACCTTTTCACATTATCTAATATCGTAATATCGTTATTGACCTTGGAAAGTTGTTTCGTGTCAAAATTATCCTTTAGCTAAGATTTCTTGGTTTGTCAGGAATCACTTATTAGAAGGTGGAAGACCTGCGTTGCTTGGTAAGACGAGATTTTTAAGTCTTGCCGGAAAACTAATTTTCGTTCCGGCAGTCCAGTAGACTCTACACAAAAAATTCAATTGGGGGTTTTAGATGTAGGCTTTGAACAATGGATGACGTGAAAAAAAAATTTTTTAATACCAACTTTTAAAAGCTGTTCGACTTCTTCAATTTGTTCAAAAACAATCGAAAGTCAACTTAGCGATTGGCATTTGAGCTATCATAATATTTTTCTGTCTTTTGTGCATGAGCTTTAATCAGTGGAACTTTTTTCCGTTGTCTTGCATTGGCTCTCACGGAACTGCGAGAGTTTGAACAATCTGCGGGGAATGGAAGGTGCAACATTACATTGTTTCCTGTGGCAGTCGAAGAGAACCTAGTTTCGTTAAAACTCACTGAAACTTTGCGATAGCAGGAAAAGCCTAGCGTCAGCACCACATAGGATTTTAAAAAGGGTATCGTACGTTTCAAAACAGTACGTACGCATTGTATCGTACCTTTACATTCATCAAAGCACCTGTCCTTCCTCACACGTAGGAATTTTACTCCCGATTTTGACATACAGCAAGATTATCAACATTAATGACTAGGTTGAGGCCAGGCGGCATGTTTAAATGCTATAGAGGTGAATGGTATTTCCGAATTTCAACATAGCTCCGAAGACACAAGTCACCAGACACCTTGTGGTGCGCTACGGTAGTAGCTATAGCATTTTGAAGCTTGCCGTGTCGGTATTAACTGATATCCCGCTGTTCTGTTCACGAGCTGTCCTCCCTGAGCCGTATCTGACGAAGGATGAAGCTAATTACAGACGCACCGCCGGTGATGAATTCACACTCAATCGAGCGACTCTTTCTTGCATCTTCGCGCGTTCTCTAACTTCAACAAAATCGTACTGTAAGAATACAACTATAGACGCATTTACACCATCGATTCACAAATATTCTACCGGGATTGCCAACCTTTATTTACGTTCATTTGGTGTGAGATGGTTTTCCTTTGGCACTGGCCACGTTATTATTGGTGTTTCAATCGGCCGACGAATATTAGATCTGCGAGTATTACAATACAACACGGTAGCGACGGTTTCCCCGGGGATGCTCGCCGTTTCCCGGTTACCTCCGACATTATGCCGTTTTCATTTAGCGCAGGTTTCTCTTATTATAGAGAAATAAATACTTTTTGTTCGATAAATCGAGATTTTTTTCGGGTAATTTTAAATGAAATAATTACTGTAGTCAAATAGAAAGATTGGCCCTTTCCAGCTCTGTTGGCTTGTGTGACCTAAAACAAGGTTGCTTACTACAGGTTGTAAATATTTCATTGTGTTTACTTTGGTCCTTTCGTTGGAGGTTTTAATATTTGGGTACTACACGCATGAGCTGTTTGTTTCTATAAAACGAGGTGTAGAAGTACTGCCACTGGTCGAACCAAAACATACGTGAAACGTTTTAATTTGGACAGTTGCGCGCTGTAATGCGCCAAGGATTTCCTCCTTCACCATTGTTGGCTCTCGAGAAAATTCCAGCATCACTATGCGATACAGTCATCAAATTAATGTTTGTACCGTTCGTTGGGGCATGTCCAGTCAAGAACGGCACGGTTTTCTGCAATATTCAAGATATCTCAATAGCGCTGTTGTCTTCGTTAGGTCGTAATCTACACACGCTACAGGTATCACACCGTAGTGGCGAGTACAGTGTGTTACCAAAACACGTTCCCCGTGCCATTCATCGGCCAAATAGGTGTTAGCATAAGATAGCGGGTCAATTGACCTTGTAATAACGGAGGCCGAGAAATAGCTTGTAGACGATAGGAATCTTTCATGGTACAAACAACAGCAACTACCATTACTTTGCCGTTTGTTGCGGTTACCACAGCTATATTATCATTGCAAATCTATGGGGTCATAAGCGAGTATTTTGCCATTCGCTTCATGCATGGTCACTTTTAAAGCGGGGTTTTTACGCCGTTACGCCAAGACGCATAGAAACACGTCAAAAATGCTCGATAATCTCATGATCCACATAAATGATGTGAATGAAAGGAGCTCGTTCTCTTGCAACCCCACGGCGACAGTTTCCCTCCAATACTATATGAACACAGAGTTTGACAAAGCCTAGTACACTTGACATTTGAAACTCCCGCGAAGTTTCGCAGCAAGCAGCCACAAGATTGATTAAACCGGCAAACCAGTGCAACGAAGAGATATTAAGGCTGAGAAAAGCTGGATGGATGTACCGTGTCAGTATGGTTTAAATAACAGTGTTTTGACAGTTAAGAAAGGAAAATGACAAATTAAACAACTTTACTGCATTATGGAAATCATTAGATATAGAAATTTGAATTTCGAATCTGTTCATGGAGCTGCGGAGACGGCCACACTTTCTGATTTACTCTCGCTTACTGCAAACACAGGAAGCCAATACCTCTTTTACTTTTCATCAAGACATTCTGTTTACTCTGCGCTTTTAGAGTCGTCTGCAAATTTCCGATTTTCATAATGGCGATCATATTGTAATAAAAGTTTGACATCGCAGTATAAAAAATCCATCAGCGGTGCATGGAAGAGTGAATGGCGCTTAAGCTGTATTCGTTTACATTTTCAAGGATTCTTAGCTTTTTGCGTTTCTTTTCAGATTAAACTTACCACGATTATTAGAATCATAGCATTACTTCATCCCACTAACAACGCTTTATTGAAGAGCATTTTCATACGTGATTGGATGTTAAATTTCCTGTCATTAATTTGATGTATGTAATGTGAACTCCTTGACATGGTGGATGCCCTGAAATGTCGTTACTGAGATCGCATGTTCCCTTGAAACGCCCCTTTCTAAATGGATCGTCATGTTGATGGGGACACAACGGTTCTCCGCTCCAGAAATGTTCTATCGGGCGCGACGAATGAAGGTAAAATCATCGACTCTACAGCAATGCACTAGCGGAGTGTCTGCTTTAGTCCGCTTCGACACTGGACGACAACCGACATGAAACTCGGGCTTGGGTTAACAGTGACCGCAACACCCGATCAGGTTGCACAAAAGGTTACTCATGTTATCAAGTAGAGCACGGTATTCCCGCGGTGCTGAAATGCGTACCTTAGAAAGACAGTCACCAGATACGGGACACAATCGAGTTCGTGTACTTCTTACCTTTGCGAGCAAACTTCGTACTTTTTCCCAGTCTAGATTTTCTTCAGATTCCGTCTCTGCAGTGACACCAAGGGAACAGAAAATCAGTGATCCCAAAAGAGCCCATCTTATATGTACTAGTACAAGCCCCATATCTAAATGGCTTGGAATGACCGCCAGTGCGCTACGATTCGTTAATATTTGGAGAATGCAATATGCAAGCACGTTTTCTCTCTTAAATAGCGCGCTATTGGGGTCGCTGGTGGACCAATTGCAGTTCTGCGAGGGCGCTGTCAGGTTGAAGCTTTGCGTCATGTATGTTGATGGCTCTGACACTTCTAGCATTTTAGATTAATTAGGATACAATTTTCAGGAAAGTTCTAGTTAGAATAATGTGAATTTGGCCAAAGTACAGGTAAAAACTTTATGCAGATTTTGAGATATGAGCTTAGTCACGTGATCAGGTGCCAATAGTTTCCCGCCAAAATCATGTACTGAAAAAATATTGCATCCATCTGCTATACACAAATTATTTAAAGTAGACCGGACAATTAACTTAACATGGCACAAAAGCTTGTGTGATGATCATTGTGACTGATACAAAGTTATCCTATTTAACCTTTTAATTCCGAGCCAAAACACCCCAACGTCATTTTTTACATTCATTTTTTTTATTTTAAATATTAGCAAGAAACCACAAGCGATATTTTTAGGATCAGGTATTTTTTTAAGATGAATGGTTCTGTCGCCAATTATGCAGAAAAAACAACAACAAAAGTTTTACTAAATTAAATCTGACGATATTCTCTGAGAAGCTACCCTTTCCTTCAATTAGCATGCCTGGTATAGAGGACCGAGCACTTCACAGTGATAGAGGGACCGTAGTCACCTGAATTTACATGTGATGACTGACAACGTCCTCTGGCGTGTGAGATGCGTGAATCCAGGATGCGACAAATCCCTAACTCCCCGGCTCTTACACTGGCAAACATCACATAGCTGCCATGTTTTAATTACACATTTTTGAAGGTGGCGTCTTCCGTTGTAACTTCAAAGAAAGGATTTAGACTGATATATGAGCTAATAAAATCCCTGCCCGAGTCAAGACTCACTTTTAATCAGTTAAAGGGTGTCCTACAGTGAAATCTGATAATAAACACACATTTGAACAACTGTAATTCAGTAAAATATTCCAATAATAAGGTATTATACACCTTGAAACAAATGTTACACATTTCTATTTTCCAAGTGTCTTTGAAAGCCTACACATTTACATAGTGGTGTTTGTCTAGTTGCCCGGTTCTCGCTTTGATAAGGAAACCAAGTCACAATATGATGTATTGAACCAGGAAATTACCATAAATTGTAATATTTTGAAATGCAGTATGCTAGTAATCATGTTTCGTTACTATCCTACTCAATCTTCGTCGTATCGGAAAGTCCTAATGACGCATGCTGAATCTTGAAAGTGTTTTTCTTTGCAAAGTTGATATTAAATGCATGTACAAGTTTCGAAGGTCCGAGGCGGCCGGTGAGTTCGGGTCCGGGCGGGCACGAACGGTTTGTCAACTTGGCGGGATAAGAAAGCATCGAACGGGGACAGATTGTCTGACTCTCAAACCTTTTCAATATTATTTTGGCCTGAAACTTGCGGGGGCTCATTTTGATGCTTATAGGGTAAATAAAATTTTCACCGGCTCCACCGGCTTAGTTTTGCGAAAGTCGGGAATTTTATTTTTCCCTAGAAATTACAGTGATGGCGGCCATTTTGGATTTCAAATATCTTTAAACATTGGGCAATGTGCTTTTGGAAAGTTTAAGTCTCTCAATTTCTAGGTGCGAGCAATCTTTAAAAAGAAAGTATGGTTTTGACCCATAGCGTAATCTTTGTGTGACAATGTTCAGTTAGTTCATATGTACTCTAAACTATTACAATCCTTTTTTGTTTGTTTCTTACTGTAGAATGCGAGGTAATCCTAAAAATATGGGCAAATTATACGCGACCTTACTGAACAACTTTGAGATGGATGTATTCTTTTACGTTGGCGTTCGCCTTCAAACTGCTCGTGAGAAAGTCCGGATATGAATAATTCTTTCGAAAAGATATGACGTTGAATTGTTTGCCTGCGATCCATACGCTTATTCATCCAAACACTCAGCAATGCGAAATAAATGAAGTGTAACAATATTAATAATGGAGGAACTATATGAAAATTATGGAACTTACAGAAAGTATGTTTACTCACAGTGTCTCCATCATGGGAGGCTGTAGTTTACTAACGGTCTCTCTACAACCATTGCCGTGTTTCATTCGACCACCAAAGTATTTCAGAGAGGAATATGCTGTAGCAGTTTGGTTCCAATATCTGCTCATTTAACAGTGATTGTAACCTATATGCACACAGAACCACATACGTAACATCCGTAAATATGAGTAGATTGGATCTGTCTTGAAATCACATGCAGAGAGTGTTTAAGACGTTAGGAAAGGTAGATTTCTCCAATATGAGCGTGTACATGACAAGAGACAGCTATCTACCGCTTATGGAGCAACCTTTATTTACGAGGTTTGACTAAGTCATATCAACGTTTTGAAGTAAAAACTGTTAATCCATTATGCAATTATATGTACTTCGTCAAGGTAGGCATGCAAGTCAATCCGAAAGACAGCAAGAACAAACTAAGAAACATGGTATACTGTCTATGTAATCTGGAATGAGGCTGACATTAACCCTCTGACAGCTGTAACTTTTCCCACAAAAATTTTATTGCAATATTTTCAGTATTTTTTCAATTTGTGTGAACTTTTCTGTAAATTTTTTCATGATTTTGGACCAAATGGCTATCACATTTAATCGGCTACAGTTTTTTATCAAAATTTTGGCAAAAATAAGAAAAAAATTGCCGCAGCATATTTTATAAAGGTCACAAAAATTGACCTTGGCGCTCAAAGGGTTAAAAAATATCCGATTTACACAGTGAGAGGTAAAGCACCATGGGGTCACAATAGACGGTTACCTAACGTATACAATTGTCTAATAGCTGTCACCATAGACAAAGGAGCAGAAGTTTTCCGCTCTAGTGTCTAGGCTGTCACTTTTTCTTGAAGGTGACATGTTTGGTACTGGGAGACGAAGGACAAGCGGCATGTCGCGTTACCATGGTAAATAGATAAGAAAGACTGTGATGTAGTACTGGGCTATCGATGGCACACAGTTTTAGGTGTTTCGCAAAACAAATGAGTGAGCCAAATGAAGACTATATAAAAGAAAGATCGTTTCCTTTCATTTCAAAAAACGCAGTTGAAAGACTTCAAAATGAATACTTATCATTCCTTGGTGAAAATGAAGGCCTTGAAGCCTGGCTAACGACCTTTTTTCACATTTTGGCGATACATTTGACATTTTAGATTTGGATAAGACTCGTTAATGCGGAAGTCGTTAATAGGCCTGTCGAGCAGAATGGGTTTTCAACTGAAGGCTTAGAAAACGATGATAACTGTAAAAAGTGCAAATTTTCCCTGGTCGATTGTTATAGCAACAATGTTATCATTACTTAACGTAACCTTGCCGTCTTGTCTTCCTTTAGCGAACACACAATAAAGGGAGAACAGACTAAGCAATATAAGTATAGTTCTTAAAATCTGCTTTTCAACCGATTTCAGGTGTTTTTAATCCTTCAAGGAAACGGTTGTCAATCTGAGAGGACAGTTAGCCGAATGCACAAACGGGTGTGGAGATAAAACAAACAGTCGTGCCTCCTGCATCAGTTACGTCCTTCTTACCTATCAGTGTATGCTATGTCACGGCTAGTTCGGGGAAAATACCGGACTGGCCAACCACTGAGAAAAAATGAGTCATAGTCCAATGAAAACGGGAGTCTAAACTATACACCTCATAAATCACGATGTTTTCATTTTGTTTGAGTATAGGCTATAATACCGTTCAGACAGGTTTGTGGATTAATCGTCTAACTACAGACTAAAGACTGTTGACAGGTTTGTGGATTAATCGTCTAACTACAGACTAAAGACTGTTGATAAACGCGAAGAAAAAAATTGTTCTGTCCTTAGGTCAGATACTCTCCAGCGTTGATGTATCGGAAGTATGCTTTTGCTATAGAATGGACATTACCTCCTCTCTCTCTCGGTCATATCGCACACCGGGAAAAGCTTTAAGTGATGCATTTTTAGAGCTTTAATCCATCAAATTTTTAATCAATTAATTGGTATGATGCGCTAAACAAACTCTATATATTAGTGAAGTTATCTTTGAAAGTGCCATTTTAGTACTGCTCTTTCACACTTCGAGAAAAATGACGTCACTTTCTTGTATCTGTAGCAGATTCCTACGTGTCGGTCGATAGAAATAATGGGAAGAGGTCTCGTTTTATATTTAAACTGTTTTTTTGACCTACTGTAAATCTAATTATGTTCAAATGTCACGAGTTCATTTTCAAAGTTATCGTTGAGACATGAATATTTTATTCGCCTGGGCCCCTACGCAAGGAACGCGGAGTGTTGATTGTCTATAGTGAATTGACAACCGTGAACACTTACTTGCAACTGCAGTAAGAGGGCATTTCAGGGAAGTAGTATCATTCTTTTACCATTAAAGGAGTTACCAATTCAGAATTTTGGCCTATCTAGGGGTGTCATAAGTGCTAACGCTCCTCACCTAGCACATCCCAAGCTCTTGGTCGCATAGTCGGCGGTTATCAGGGAGCGTTCAGTTATTATAGCCCAGCCAAATCTACTTATGCCTTTGTCAAATTTAGATAATTCCCTCCCGGCTTCAAAAAATAATGACAGTTCTTAGATGATTGCGAAAATTTCATGACCCTCATCATTGTGCTGGAGTAAATTTTGATGATTTTCTCGTCTGTTTTGTTCTTTGTGTTACTTACAGTGTCGTTGGAAAGACCAGTATCTTGCTTTGCGTCAGTCTGTATATAGATTTAGTTTTGAACGAAATTAAGGTTTCAAGGGATAACCACGGACACTAGCTATGTGTAGCAGTAATGGCCAGTGTTATAGTTGAAACTCCCTATGTAATAACAGTGCCAATATTAATAAAGGAAAAGAAACGCTATAATTTTTACTCTCTTCTACTTATGCCAGCTATATATTTGTTTTTACGATTGTTCCTAAACTTCCCCTGCTGTTTTATTGCAGTCATGTTGGAAGCTCATTCGCGAAGCGTCCTTTCCATGCAAGAAAACTGCTTTCCCCGATATTCGTTTTAGAAATCCTGCTAAATTTCAAAGTTGAGTACTTCCGAAGTTTTCGAAAACGATCGACCCGAGTTTAGGCAAACAGCGTATCCGGGGCAAAGTAGTTTAAATGATAACATTAATAATGGGGCAATGAAGTTCTTAGTTGTTTCATGAGTATCGCCAGATGATTTCTTCTTTTACTAGGGTGTATATAAAAGGAAAATTTAAACACAATGAAACACAGTGAAGCGGTAAAAAGGGTATCATTCAACGTTTCCGGGTTGACTTTAAGGGATATTTGCCGTGCTTTATTTATTTTAATTGTCAAAGTGGAGTTTATGAAGGTGGTGACATTTCCCACTCCACTCGAAAAGCCTCATGTGTGTTGTTCCTTGCCGAGGTCAACAGTCCGATGACTGTATGGCGCCGCCAAGTTTGTCAAGGTATTCGACTACTAACCCGGACGACCCTCTGTAAATTTGAAGTGGGTCTCATGGCTAGGTGGACAGTGGCAAAGGAGGATGTTTGCATACCCCATGGCAGTACGGTGACCGGTGTGGTTAATTAAGGTCATGGGACGTTTGAATCTTTGAAACTAACGGAGCAAACACCATGGTACGAAATGCGGTACCGTGTATCATGGAGTAAGCGGTAACATGAAAGGCGAAGCCGACCTGATTGTATCCTGTAATACCTGGCCCATAGGATTAATATCACGGGTGCAACACCGACTGAGATGGTTGATAATACGAAGTGACTCGCCTTGTTGTGATAATGATATGCGTTCTCTCTCTCTCTCTCTCTCTCTCTCTCTCTCTCTCTCTCTCTCTCTCTCTCTCTCTCTCTCTCTCTCTCTCTCTCGCTCGCTCGCTCGCTCGCATTTTCGTATCCAGGTTCAAAGCAAACAAACAAACAAAAAACAATGAATATAGTTTTAGGACACCAACTTTTATATTATTTACGTCAACACGACTCATTCTTGCAGAATAACTCATGTACGAAACGTATGCCTCCTTGCATCTGTTCCTGGTTGCTGCAGAACCGCAGCCAACAACTTTACCCGGCGACTTTGCGTGGTGTAGGAGGACCCACTTTTTGCTCCACTCAAAATCGCCTCGGAAAGTTGTGGGCTGCGGAACTGCGGCAAGGCCAGGCTTGAAATGACCTTAAGGTCAGTCAACTGTGCTTCACAAACGTAGAGTGGTCGTTGGAAAGTCCTATTACACGTAAGGGCCGGATAACAAAAACCATCGAAAACTGCCGCCGCGGAGAATTGCCGTTTAACGTTATTACTTATTTGAAGTGGTGCTTTCCTTTGTATCGCAAGTTGTCGCTTGCAAAAGTTGTATTATTATTGCGATGACGAACAAACTTGGGTGAGATGAATAATCTGCCCTGTGGCATGATGGGATCTGTGATCTGCACGACTGGTGAGTTTATCCAAGCGAGGAACTCACCTTCAGATTCACATCTCATTGTATCAGTGGGCGGATATGAGGGAAATCAAAACGTTATTCCTGGCGTCAATACGTTATCATTGCTGATTAATTGCAGTCATACAACGAGGGGTTTGTCATAATATCGTTCAATGTTGCCATACACCTTGAGGATAAACGGAAATGGGATGTTTGAAATACAACTCGTATGTCGCCGATGGGTTTTTATTTTTTCCATTTTTAAACTGTACACGTCACAGTCTCGACGGCCGCCGACCGAGAAACCTTGTTGGAAAGTTGCTGCGCAACACGTCGAATTTACAAACTTTTTAGAGTAGTCTCTAATTGGTGAACATAATCCTCTACGCAACGGGTCGCTCATCACATGGCCGTTAAGGAAGGTTTGAGTCCGTATTAAGAAAGTTGCTTGTTGCGAGCTTCTCAGTGACAGGGTGTTCCCCTTCCCGTGTGGTTGGTTGGTGAATATTTTCATAAAAAGAACAGAATCGCCAACCCAATTAAAGAGGGCGCATAATTATAAGTTTATGACAACAGGATTGGTTAGCCAACACTACAGTTATGGATTAGTCGTTTTACAACAAATAAAAAAGTGTTATTTATTTATTTATTTTTTATTTACTGAGGCACTGCGTTCGGTTTTTCATGAAATCAGTAAGGGGCATCATCTGTTCGATGACAGGCAAGTCTTTCTTGGTCTACAATACTACTTTCATCGATATCTTTGGTTTAAAACTCTAAATAATATGGCCCAATTTATTTCGTTTTGGACTGTACACCTAACCCCGATATTAGTATGTATACTCTGTTGTTTGTAATTTATTCCAAAGTTAGCAGCTTCATCTTTTGATGCACGACGTTCTTTTTAACTGATGCCGATCGACGTTTTCTGATGTCGTGTCACCTTTCTCTGATACGTGTCATCTCTTTCTGAACGTGATTCTTGCCAAAATCACCACCTCCACTTAAAATGCGCGATCGTTTTCTGGTGCATAGCAATCTTTCCCTAATGCCAGAGAATGTGAGTGGCAATTTTGCTTTTACCTTATCTCACGAAATAAAACAAGAATATAAAACGTTGCTTGGACTTGAGTGATATCGGAGAACAGTGACTAAGATAGTATACAGATGTACGGAGGACATGTTTTTGTACTGTGGCTATCTTTAAATGAATATAAAATACACAAGTATTTTGCAAATTACATTTCATGCGGTATTACATTGCCGCAAGCGTACTCCTTCACTGAGAAGCTTGGTCAAGACCACACGACCGTGGCTTGGGTGAAACTTTTTTGTCATTAGTTGCACTTCTTTTCGCTTCTCTGTGCCCCAGTAGTATTTCGTGTATGCCTGTGTAATTTTTCATGACCCGAATAAACTGTCGCACAAAAGCCCAAGTGGCAATTTAATTGGTACAGAATTAAGTGAATATGTTTGGAATCTGTCAAACAAAAGGAACCAAGGAGGAAAATTCAAACCAATCATAAGCGGTGTACTCGGTAGAGAAAGGATTAGCAATGAGACAGACAAATACGCAAAACAGACTTGAGAGTGACAAATCAGAACTACAGATGTACCGCGAAGAAGAGAAAGATTTAGTAATTACATTGACAGCCAGCATCACAACTAACGGAGAGCTTTCTTAACCTTCTGCGACACAGTGCATCGGTAATATGCCAAATTTGCAAGAAGTGCAGGGTCTTGTAAAGACTTTACTGCTGATATTATTGTCAACACGAAGTAAAATGTTCCACAGTGGTATTTGTTAATGGACTTTATAATCAGACTCCGATGCATGGCCAAATGCTGCCAATCTCCGGCAATTATAACCGAATGCTGCCTTGTTGTCGACATCGGTACGAAAGGATTAATGTCATTTCACACACACGAGTATCAACTGTCGTATTTTTAAAGATCGAATGGAATTCACTGCTGGAAAAAATGCCAGTATGTTAGGTGTCATCGAGCTCATAAAATGACGCAGGTTCGCTGGATCTAACCGTTAGCTACCTTCCAGACCCCCGATAGCATTTAACATTAAAAAGACACCACTTTGGGAGACTTTTCCCAACATCTTGTGACGAAGGCACGTTGCATCGTGACGTAAGCATGACCATCTCGGGACTTGTTGAGAACAGTCTAGGGCGCTTGCATGAAAGCGTCCGTTCGGCGTAAAAGGCACACTTACTGAAAAGAATCGGTACGCCTGAAAAAAACTGTGATCTTTACATAAGGCAAGTGATGCCCACACGAATAATAGGCTTACCATCAAGAAACGTGATGTGCAGCTCGGAAAAAAAGACGGCTTTGCATTAGAAGGTGAGCGATATGCCTAGGATCGCGCATCGCACAAAAAGATGGGTGGGTATCAGAAATGGAGTGCTAAGTTTGATATGGATTGCCGAATATATAGCTTGAAGTTTTGTTTCACAACGAGAGATTCTTCAGTGGACTGATGGGTTCAGATCACTTGTACCTGTAATTTTTAATGCATTCAGCCTTGACTACTTCTATTGATGCAATTTTGAACCAATTTGTGTTCTTGGTGTATCTGTATTGAATTTATTTACAAATAAGGTAAACCCGAGTGACGGGATTCTCAGAGTGATAAATCTTAGGCTGAGGTGAATAGTTCTGTCATTGTGGGGCAGCGCTGGTCGCATCTTTCCGCTAAGCCACCGTTCCGTACTGACATCGGTTATTTGAACATGTTACATGATATCAACGCACCATCAGTTGAAAAGCTGCACAGACAAGTGTACACACATCTACACATACACATTCAGACATTACATGAAATATGGTTATTAGGCCAGATAAACAAACATGTTTATATGCTTTTCAAATAACCTGCTGGCCTACCCTATTTAACTTTTTTCCCCCAAACCTTGTATTTATTGGTTTCACTCCTTGGAAAAGGAAGGGAAAATAAAAAAACTTTCCTGTTTTACCGTATTTTCTGAAGGGATGCACACTGAAACACATGGAGGTCCTGAGAAACAAACATGGCTGGGTACTCAATGGTGTAGTTTGTAAGATTAAGAAAACCCTGAAAGGCAGGAAAACGTTTTCTAAAAGATTTATTCAATAACTGACATCAAAAGTGATCAGATTGTATGATGGATGTCAAACAAACCGAACACATGGATATCTCACCGTAAACTCTCAGTGACTTTCAATCTCATGGATATAAATATTGTTAACACTGATTGTACACAGCAACGATCACATAAAGGTGTGGAAAACATGGATATAGTACAGCCAGTCTACAGAAGGCAACTGCAAAGTTGAACTGTGAGGGCTGCAGCATGAACAGTGTAAATTATCACAGGAGGTAGCAACAATTGAGTTTTGACTGGATGTCTCAGTTTTCAATGAACTGTTTTGTCCACAAATATTGCCATGCCCTAGCTGTGTATGTTTGAGTGATAAAGGCTTGCACAGACCTGGGAAAGGGGCAACATTAGGGGTGAATATGAATTTTTACAGGAAATATCATTAGTTGAAAACTGAGACCCACCCCATCCCAGTCCTTTCTACTGCCCCCAGTGATTAATACAGTTTGGCAGCAGTACCGTTTCTTCAGTGTTCAAATGTTTGATTTCTACCAGGAACTGACATCAGAAATGCAAAATATTCACTTTCTCTCAAGAGATCAACACAACTTTGACCTTGACACCAAAAAACTGATGTTGCTGTTGACTCTCCCAATGACATATTTGAAGGTTTTGAAGATTCCTATCACTTTATTAAATCCAAGTAAATAAAGACAAAATAGAAAGTTCATGACAGAACTCTACCGATGTTCTTGTGAAAAAAAAACCCATTTAAACAGCAATTCTACATCTTGAGTACGTAATAATTCACTTATTTACATCAAAGGAACAGTGACAGTTTCTTTCCATTCATTTTCTGACTATACTTGCCATGTTATACTGATAACCACTCCTGCATCCTGAAGTGTGCATGTGCAGTCAAATCAAACCTGTAGGAATACATGTAATATGCCCTCTATCATTGTTGAATAACAGGAACACACTGCACCTTTAGAAAATGTAAACAAGATTTCAGTGCCGAGTAATACAGTATGCTTCATGAGTAGAATTATAACATTTTGATATCTGAATGTTAGTGATGAGTCTAAAGTTACTGCTACTGTCCCTCTGAGGGAAGAGTTTCTTAATGTCCAAGACGAAGAAATATCCACAGCAGAAAATAATGGAAAATTGGGATAGGCCAGTGTGAGTAAATTCTGTGCTTTGTATCCGCTAAAAATTGTGAAACCTAGGCTGGTAAGTTGTCAAGAAACACACAATTTAACACAAAATCGATATGCCATTGAGTTTTTCTTATACACACTGCTCACTACTGTAGCTATAAGCTTCTAGAGAATACAATTTTACTTCTCCTCATGGTTCAATGGTGGTAATGTGACTGCAGTGCTTTGAGGAAGTATTTTGTTGCAATATACAGGTAAGTGATGGGTTGGATTTATGTCAACAATGGATAATTCATAACATAAGCCCATGTGGACACAAAATTCACTTACTCTGGCCTTTGTCATTGTTGCAAATTAGTCATGAAACTTTGGACAACAGTAAATGTTGGTTATGATGTTACAGTATCTAACGAACACTTTGTTAAAGCATGACAAATGTTAAAAGTGTTTACGTGGCTAGGTTATGGAACTATGATGTCCTAGTCTTTGCGAGACAAGAACAAAACTTTGAAAAAATCCTGCATTTGCAAGACTGAGGAAAACTGAATGGGTTTAAGAACACCATATCATATAACAGGTAATAACTGAACATGAAATACAAACTCTGTACAGGCATGTGCTTTCTGTGCGACCTTTACAGTTTTCGGTAAGTAACCATGTTCCCTTATCTAACTCTAATGGCAAATACAATAAATCAAAATGAACATCAAAAAGCGAAGTGACATTAAGTGCTCACAATAATCCAAGCGATCCAATAAAACACTGCTAGTTTGAGTCACACCTTTTGTATTTTGACATAAAATGGTGCGCCATGTATTTCTGGCCGCTGACAATGATCTGGTTATAAGTCAAATGACAATTTGGCGATACATAAATACTCATGAAATGCCCAATACACATGGTTGTTTTTCCATGGTACTATCATGAATGTTGTGATCACAAAAGAAGAGCTCAAGAATCAGCAAAACTGCCTTTATCAATCTCCACATCTTTCTAATAAAGTTAAAGTTTGACTGAATGGAAATTATCTTCTAATTTCTAGAATGGCAGACCAATAATATTGTTGTAACAACAAGCAAAGTGGGTAACTTTCAAGATGAAGATAACACAAAAGAGTAACTGGTGTGTGGCAGATTTTTTTACAGTGCTTTCACACATCCTTTGCTGTCAAGTGGTTGAGCTACATTATTGCAAAACACAGGGGTTAAACAACAAAGGATGTGAAAGGGAGGAAACAGCCTGAACTGATCATGCTGCAGCAGCATGTGTTGAATGTTGGTGTGTTCCTCCAGGATACAGTGTGTTTCACCTAGGTACATGTACCGCAACTCAGCGTATGAGACGGACACGATCCACGTACAAAACAAACGATTAGCCTGGGTATCACGACACATTTGGAAGTCACCGACTCATTGATTAATTACAGTAAACGAGCATGGGGCAGCCGCTCTGTCTAGACTCAGAGATACACTTGATCTACAATGTGTGGCTTTTTAGTTAGTTTCTGTTGAGAATACCTTCACCTCTTGAACTCTTAGCTGGAATTGTAAAAGAAACAGTTACACTGTAGATCAAGTCTAGTCAACTGTTTATCTCTCAGTCTAGATAGCGGCTGCCCCATGCTCATTTACTGTAATTAATCGACAAGTCAGTGGCTTTGAAATGTGTCCGTGATGTGATACCCAAGCTAATCATGTCTTTTGTACGTGGATTGTGTCCGTCTCATACGCCGAGTTGCGGTACCTAGGTGAAACGCACTGTAGAAGCCTTGATCACCCAATGAACTGAAATGAAAACATCCAACCTTTGGATTTTACCCAAAGCTCCGCTGGCTTGAGCATTAACTTTTGATATACATTACATTATTGTTGTTCTGTTTGTATAATAAAGTTTCTCATTCCACAACAAAAATAATATTGGAAAACCTAGTTTTCAACACAGTCTGTACATTTGACTGGCCGACTAGTCACTTGGCTTTTCTTTGACATACACAGCAGTAGTTACATGCTTTGGCCATGGTTTTCACCCCATGATCTACCTTACAGTCTGCTTAAATAGACTTTTCAATTCTGGGATCAATTCAACGCAACAGCCTACTTACGTTTATTCTTTCAATTTACTCTGTTTTAACATTTATACGCTCACAGACTTGGGGCAAGTCTATCTGTACATGCGTTACGTCCAACATTGTACGGGAAACATTTTGTTGGCAAGGCTGACATTTTGTTTTTTAACATACTTTGGGGTGGAGAGAAGGAAAATGTACTAATTTAACAGGAAACAAATGATAAAACTCAAGTTTTCAGAAGTTACAGCAATCATCCCATTGAAAGAGTTCTCTGTGACACTAGTTTCAAACCGACTGCATTCACTTTTCGTTGATGACACACTACTCTGAAACTTTGGAAAACTTTTCAAAGGAAAACGCTGGCATCCTTACTTGCTCAGTTTTACTCTCGCAGTTTGTACAGCGTTTAAAATTAAGTTACTGAAATGAGACCAGCTACCCTGTCAAAGGTCTGCCAATGAAGTTAGACACCAAAACTTTTCAACAACTGTTACATCATTGCTGCAAATAATACAGGCTAGAAAAAGCTTGAGGGAATCTGGCTCACATCCTCCACTGGAATAAAGGACATCATCTTGAGGGGTATGATTGCATTTACTAACCATGAAAGGCACCCTCAAGAGAACACAGATTTGTACCATGAGGAGCATGTGTGCCAGTGTTCTTGAAGAGCACCCTGTACTGGTCACCTAGTTACATTATTACAACAATCTTTGAGGAAGTAATTCAGGAAAGAAAAACTAGGTCAGCTTATATCAGCATGTTTGAAGTAGACCATGAAATATTTGCTACCAGCATCTTGTTAATAAGATGTCAAAGGTCACAGTGTGACTGAAACTCCTGACCCCATGAGCCTGTCAACAGCTAGGACTCTTAATTACTATATTACTTTGCCTGTTCACAGAACACAATACTCTAATGATTACTGATAAATCTGGTGATGGAGAACAATTATATTTTCTCCGAACCACAAATTGAAAAAAAAGTGACTCACTGATGGAACAGCTTTGATGGTAAGATTAAACACTTTGTGTTTAGTTTTCAGTTTAATTAATGCTGCTATCAAATTTCTGATCAAATCTGCTTTTGTTGTTCTTCACCATGTAAATGAAGTAGGTGAGCGTCTCCTTCTCTTGTACAGGCAGCGTCTTGAAGTGTCTTGAGATGGTCTGCAAGAAAGACAACAGTGGTACACTATACTTATGTAACTGTACTGGACATACCTAGAGGATTGAGAATCAAATATTAAGTCCTATGTCCTTCCCCTTTTTTGTGCTTTATAGGTCTGTCCTTTCTTTCCAAATTAACATCCAATGATTTCTACGATTTGATTTCTATGTAAACCAGTTAGAAATAGTGGTAAAGAATCTGTGTAAAGGACCTTAAGGACATACTCTGTACCAACACTGACACTGCCTTGGTTTCAAGCCTGATGTTCATGACTTAGAGCAATGAGGCTGCCCTCTATGGTGGGATTGTCAGATGTAATTTACAGGGTCAAAGATTGCAACATGACAGTGTGCTCTGTACAAAGATGCACATTGTATTCATCCCAAAATCACTTGAATAAAGCATCTCTTAGCCATTTAATGGTTATTGATCAAAAAACAAGACAGGACATTGTATGTGTCCGGGTTTTGTATGTATTTTGATCTAGGAAAGAATTAGTGCTTCAGTAATTAATAATAAAATTTAGCATTGTGAAGTGTCTCAGAACCTTATTTGGCTGAATATCATTGACATTAATGAATCATTTCAAAACAACCAATCAGCTACACAACAGCCTTAGTTTCAGACTCCTTAAGTTGCTGTGAATGATTACAATCAACCGATCAGCTATCATCTTCTGTGCTGTTGTTCACTGGCCATGTAAGGTCATATGGTGCATCTGTTCATTTAGTTCATATATGATTATGAAAGTAGTGCATAAAAATGATTTTTTGCTTCCTGAAAGTCATGATAGAAACAGGTTCAAATTGTTTTGAAAGAGTTCTGACCTCTGCAAGGAGTGCTTTGTTGAGACCAGGTCGGGTTTGAAGTTTGTAATGTCTTTTGTACCTCCGAAGAGTGTTCATCTGAAGCTGGAACAGATCAACCTGTCATCAAAGAATAAGACATGCGTTAGGCACTGCTGAGTTGATTCTAAATCCCGGGAGTGACCATACATAACATCTTTTGAACAATTGTCTATGGAGAGACAATAGACATATTCTTCCGCACAATTTTCTATGGAGTGACCATACACAAGATTTTCCACTCCACTGTCTATGGAGTGACCATAGACAAGATTTTCCACTCTACTGTCTATGGAGTGACCATACTTAGACACTTGATATCGTTTAACCTCCTGCACAATAAATTGTATGTCATTGAAAACAAAATCTTTTCCATGAGTATGAACTTTATCAGCTATTATTCTTTTCAGGTCAAATCAGCTCAAATTGGCAAATAAAAAAAAACAGCATACCATGAAAACTGCTATGACAGGTGCTGTCCATACTTGGTACAGTCAATACAAATCAAGTTCATAGAGATAGTTACACAGATGATATGGAACATAATCTTAGACTGAAAATAATGTTTTCATGTCCTGTCAGCATTGAAGTACATGTACATCGTGAGAGAAGTTATATTGAAACCTGACATTTAAGGGTGATTGAGCCACTAAATTTTTTACCAACAATTTTCGTTATTTTTCTCTAACAGTAAGAATTCTATGTGAGGATGAGATTACGACAAAAAATATCAACATGTCACCAGATTAATTTGGCAGCTAGAAGGAATTGAAATACACCCACTTTATCCCATTCCAATGACAGAAATTATGAATCTCCCGTAAGCGTTGCCCAACGATATATTTACTTTCAGTTCCTTTCTTGAAATGCTGCACTTGTTTTATTTACATGTGAACCACATTGAATAAACATAGGGCCAAAGTCCCTGAAGCTACTATAGACATGGATACAAAATTAAGTATTTCCTGACTGTATGAAATTATCTCACTAAGGTCATCCTAGGGACCTCTAAACCAAATATTAAAGCTGTCTGACCAGCGGTTTTGAAAAAAACAAGCGACCCAACAGTCAACAGAGCTCTGCTGTGTTATGTAGAGAATAACTTTTTGTGACACATGTATTGATGAAGAAGGTGGATATCTTTGACAGCTAATATCAGGGGAGCCTGACAAAAAATGGCAATATTAGCTGCAAAAATACAAAATTGCAGATTTAATCATAATTTCAAACCCTAGGAACCTGTATAACAAATACCACAGTTATCAGATTAGTAACTTCTGAGGAACAAAGATTTTGACCAATAATGGCAAAAATTGACCCAAAAATAAAAAAATTGAAGATTTCATCGACTTTCAATACATCACACTGAGACAACCCCTAGGAACCTGTATACCACATATCAAAGCTATTAGACTAGTGGTTTTTGAGAAATACATTTTTGACCAAAAATGGCAAAAATTGCACCAGAAATATAAAATTACAAATTTCATCATATATATTTAATATATCATATTTAGTTTATCTATAGCAACCTATATACCAAATATCAAAGCTGTCGGAAAAGCAGTTTTGATAAAATAAAGTTTTGACCAAAAATGACAAAAAAATTCCTTAAAAATACAGATTTGCATATTTCATCACAATTTGTTGGGTTATCCCCAGGGACCTGTATACCAAATAACAAAGCTGTCTGATGAGCGGTTCTGAAGAAGGAGATTTTTTACCAAAAACGGCTTTTTTGGCACTAATTTGCATATTTTCAACAATATCAAAAACTTAAAAAAAAACAGTTCCTCATAATCACATTTTTAATCTTCACAAGAAATATCAAATCAGTAAGTACTGTGGTTCTCAAGGTATTTGACTGGACGGACACCTCACAAACGGACATACATACATACATTGTTATGTAGGTCATTCCCCCCACACACTCATCATGACCTGAGTTCAATTAGTCTAGAACATTCTCAAGGTCACTGCCCTTGATGACCTCACAACCTTGAATTCAATTAGTCATGTTTGGAATGTTCTGGAAAGTTGATTAGTTGTGTAAGGGAGATAATTTTAGAACAGTAATTAGCATGTCAATAAAAGTTCTAGATTGTTCTTATATGCCTTTATAAAAGGGACGTGCACAGCTTCCAGTCAGACTTTTGGGATTGTGTCTCTTGTGTGTTACTAAACTCCAGCAGTAGTCATTCTCAAGACTTTTCAAGACCTTCACTGTCAACGCTGGATTTATACTGTGGACTTTGTGCAGCTTCAAGCCTGCAAGCCAAAGGACTGTTCATTCATCCGACTGACTGTTACAACTCTGAGACTGGAGCTTTGCCGTCCCAGCTGAGATAAGTAGTCTGTACACTTTTAAAGCTTGTACTCTATCCCTGACTTAGCAATTAGTTTATTTTTGTAATAAATTTTGTTTAAACGGAAACTGCTGAGTTCACCCTTTTGTTCGTTTTTCTCTGCACGTAACAAAATTGGGGGCTCGTCCGGGAGACGAACATTTTGAGCCGTTTGACAACATTTTGCCAGCCTTTTTAAAACTACTGTATACTGTGAACTCAGCGAAATTTAATCATGGCGGAATTTAAACCAGAGGAAATGGATGACCTTGATCAGGACACATTTAATTCCCTCAGAAAAGACAACCTCATAGCACTGGCAAATTCCTTAAAGTAGATGTCAAAAGATCTATGCGCAAGTGGGAAATACAGTTCAAGATTGCAAAACATTTAGTTAATTCTGGCCATTTTGAGGAGTCTGCCTTAAAAGATTATGAGCCTGAGTCTTCCTTCGAACTCAAAAAATTAGAATTAGAAATACAGGCAGATTTGGAGCTTAAGAAATTGGAATTAGAAAAGGAAATGAAAGAAAAAGAATTGCAAATGGAAGAAAGACAGAAAGAAAAAGAAAGGCAGGAAAGATTAGAAATGGAAGAAAGACAGAGAGAAAAAGAATTGCGATTAGAAGAACAGCGATTACAGGTAGAAATAAAACGTTTAGAGCTTGGACAGTCAGGAAAATTCTTCCCTTCAGACAAGTTTGACATCACTAAGCATTTCAGGTTAGTTCCCCCTTTCCAAGAAAAGGATGTTGACAAATATTTTCTCCATTTTGAGAAAATTGCTCAGAGTCTGAACTGGCCTAAGGAGTCCTGGTCTATGCTTTTGCAGAGTGCTTTGGTGGGTAAAGCCAGAGAAATTTACATTCAGTTGTCAGTAGAGCAGGCTTCAAATTATGATTCTGTGAAGGAATTAATTCTCAAGGGCTATGAGTTAGTGCCTGAAGCTTACCGTCAGAAATTTAGGGATTGTGAGAAGGTGAAGGATCAAACTTATGTTGAATTTGCTCGAACAAAAGAACAACTGTTTGATCGTTGGTGTTCTTCTGAAAAGGTCAGTCAGAATTATGACAAATTACGACAGCTTGTTTTGATTGAGGAATTTAAAAGGTGCATCCGGAGTGACATCAAGACGTTTATCAATGAACAAAAGGCAGATACATTGGAGGTTGCTGCACGTTTGGCCGATGATTATTCATTGACCCACAAATCTTCATTTCTCAGCAAACCATCCCAGTCCTTTTCATACAGAAACAATGCAGGTAAATTTAACTCGTCCTTTTCATCCAAGAATTTTTCAAAGGAGAGTAGGAAATCAAATGACAACAGTTCACAAAATTCAAGTAACACTTCCACATCATCAGATCCCAAGTCTCAATCTCCTTCTGACAAACAGTTCGGTACACTTTCTTGTAATTATTGCAAGAAAGACGGCCATTTAATGTCAGATTGTTTCAAGTTGAAAAGAAAACGTGAAGGTCAAAGTGGTCAAAGTGGATCTAAGCCCACCGGCTTTATTTCTTCATCAACTCAATTAGAGTCTAATAATGTGTGCAACACATTTTCTGAGGTTAAATCCCTCTCATCCCCAATTAATGAGGTCAAGGTCAATTCTTCTCAAGATAGCATTATGGGTATTTTCGAGCCATTTATTCATAATGGTTTTATATCACTTTCTAGTGATTTTCTTCCGCTACCCCTGTCAAAATTTTAAGAGATACCGGGGCTTCCCAGTTTCTTTTGTTGGCAGATACCCTGCCGTTTTCTGAAAAGTCATTTTCAGGTTCTAAAGTTCTTATTAAGGGGGTAGATTGTAATGACTACATTCCTGTTCCTCTCCATAATGTTTATTTGTCTTCGGACTTTGTTTCTGGACCTGTGACTTTAGGTATTAGGCCTTTTTTGCCTTTTGAAGGGATTCACCTTCTTCTTGGAAACGACCTTGCTGGGGACAAGGTCATTACTAATCCACTTGTGACTGATAATCCTAGTTTAGATCAGGATCCAGAGCCAATTGAACAAGAGATACCCGATTTATTTCCTTCATGTGCCATTACTCGAGCCATGTCAAAGAAAACTTCCGAGAATCAAATACTCTCAAAAATAATGTCACAGATGTTGACTTAAATGACACCTTTCTCAGTCAGGTGTTTGACACGGATCATTCCGTTATCCCTCGTGGATTTGAAACTTCCAGTAAAACTTCTGCTGACAAAAGTCAGACATTTTCTCGATCAAATCTCATTGCAGAACAACACAAAGACCCAGATATTTTGTCTTTGTTTGACAGGGTAGATGATGAAGGTAAAACTTCAGATAGCTCTGTTTCCTATTATACAAAGTCTGGTATTCTCATGCGTGAATGGAGACCTCCAGATGTTTGGTTGATGACGACTGGGCTATAAAACATCAAATTGTGGTTCCAAAGCCCTACCGTGCTGAAATATTGCGCCTGGCCCATGAAACCCCCTGGGCTGGTCACTTAGGAGTCAGGAAAACTTATCATAAAATTCTCAGTCACTTTTATTGGCCTAATCTCAGGCAGGATGTAGCACATTTCTGTAAAACTTGTCACACATGTCAAATGGTAGGAAAGCCAAATCAGACCATTCCAAAGGCCCCTTTACAGCCAATTCCTGCATTTCAAGAACCATTTAGTAGGATACTAATAGACTGTGTTGGGCCCCTACCAAAAACAAGATCAGGAAATGAGTACATGTTGACAATTATGTGTACATCAACTCGGTTCCCAGAAGCCATACCACTGAGAAACATAAAGACAAAGACTATAGTGAGAGCTTTAGTCAAATTTTCACTTTATTTGCCTCCCTAAATGTGTCCAGTCCGATCAAGGCTCCAACTTTATGTCTGGAATTTTTCAACAAGTAATGGATCAGCTAGGCATTAAACAGTATAGGTCATCCGCCTATCATCCAGAAAGTCAGGGTGCTCTTGAGCGATTTCATCAAACTTTGAAAAACATGATTAGGACCTACTGTTTTGACACAGAGAAGCAGTGGGATGAAGGAATTCATTTTTTGCTCTTTGCTGTTAGAGAGTCAATTCAGGAGTCTCTTGGTTTTAGCCCATTTGAGCTTGTATTTGGACATACAGTCCGTGGCCCACTTAAGCTCGTTAAAGAGAAATTCCTATCAGACAATGATGATTGTTGAATATTTTGCAATATGTGTCAGATTTCGTACAAAACTCTCTAAAGCATGTGAATTAGCCAGAGAAAATCTTGAGTCATCTCAGCAGTCAATGAAAACCAAATATGATAAAAACACCTCAAAACGGAAGTTTGAACCAGGTCAAAAAGTTCTTGTTCTACTTCCAATTCCTGGCAAACCACTCCATGCTCGTTACTTTGGGCCATACCTAATTGATAAGAAATTGAGTGATTTAAATTACATCATAATAACACCTGACAGGCGAAAACAAAAACAGCTATGTCACATAAATATGCTTAAGCCATATTTGGATAGGGATAATCCTACTATAACTCAGCCTGTCAGTGCAGTCAGTTCAAACCATTATGAAGATAGTGATACTGAAACTGACTTGAGTGAAAATACTCTAAACTCAAAGCTGGGCTCGGTCAAGCTTCAGAACTCAGAAATCCTGGAGAAGCTGGAGTCTACAAAGTTGGCACACCTCCAGCCAGAACAACAACAACAGGTGAAAGAACTGCTCCATGAATATAAACACCGTTTCAAGATGTTCCAACGAGGACAAACGTCATCTATCATGACGTTGATGTTGGGGACAGTAAGCCTGTAAAACAACATCCATACAGACTGAATCCAACAAAAGCAAAATATCTCCAGGAAGAAGTCAAATACCTGCTGGACAATGACTTTATTGAACCCAGTAAAAGTAACTGGAGTTCGCCGTGCATACTTGTTCCCAAATCAGATCACAGTTATCGTATGTGCACAGACTTTAGGAAGGTCAACACTTTAACAAAGACAGACACTTTCCCAATCCCGAGGATTGATGACTGCATCGACCGAGTGGGAAAAGCCAAGTATGTGACGAAATTTGACCTACTGAAGGGATTTTGGCAAGTCCCTCTGACGGCTCGTGCTCGTGAAATATCCGCCTTTGTTACACCAGACGGATTGTTCCAGTACAAGGTGATGCCATTCGGAATGAAGAACTCTCCGGCAACGTTCCAACGGATGATCAACGACGTCATATCCGGGCTAGACGGGTGTGCAGCTTACGTTGACGACGTCGTCCTGTATAGTGACACCTGGGAGGAACACATCAAGCTCATGCGGAAGTTCTTTGAGAGACTGAGCAAAGCAATGTTGACTGTCAACCTTGCCAAATCTGAGTTTGGTTGGGCAAGGGTAACTTACCTCGGACATACTGTAGGACAGGGTGAGGTAAAACCTGTTGATGCTAAAATCAGTGCCATTTCAAGTTTTCCCATACCAAACTGCAAACGACAACTGATGCGCTTTCTCGGTATGGCTGGTTACTACAGAAAATTCTGTCCAAATTTCTCCACAATTACTGAGCCTTTGACTAACTTACTTAAAAGAAAGTAAAGTTTGTTTGGTCAGAGCAATGCCAACAGGCATTTGGTAGACTTAAAGCCATACTGCAAAGTGCTCCAGTGTTGTCTGCACCAGATTTCACTTTGCCATTCAAATTAGCTGTGGATGCTAGTGATACGGCTGCTGGTGCTGTTTTATTGCAAGAAGATAGTCATGGTATAGATCATCCTGTTTGCTATTTTTCACGCAAATTAACAAATCCCAGAGAAACTACTCTACAATTGAAAAAGAGTGTTTATCTTTGATATTAGCTTTACAGCATTTTGAAGTTTATGTTACTTCTTCAAATCAGCCAATAGTGGTTTATATTGATCACAACCCTCTTGTTTTTCTGCAGAAATTTAAAGGCAAAAATCAGAGATTGCTAAGATGGAGTTTAATGTTACAGGAGTTTAATCTTGACATTAGACATATCAAAGGCAGAGACAATTTAATTGCAGACTGTCTCTCTCGTATTTAGAGTTTATTGTTGTTCACTTTCAAGAAGTTTACTTTAGAGTAAGAAAAAAAAATTGAGTACTTAAATCTTTTTCAAGATTACATTTGCAAAAGAAAGATTTTTCTTTGAAAAATTTTTTTTTTTTGAAGAGGGGGTGTGTTATGTAGGTCATTCCCCCCACACACTCATCATGACCTGAGTTCAATTAGTCTAGAACATTCTCAAGGTCACTGCCCTTGATGACCTCACAACCTTGAATTCAATTAGTCATGTTTGGAATGTTCTGGAAAGTTGATTAGTTGTGTAAGGGAGATAATTTTAGAACAGTAATTAGCATGTCAATAAAAGTTCTAGATTGTTCTTATATGCCTTTATAAAAGGGACGTGCACAGCTTCCAGTCAGACTTTTGGGATTGTGTCTCTTGTGTGTTACTAAACTCCAGCAGTAGTCATTCTCAAGACTTTTCAAGACCTTCACTGTCAACGCTGGATTTATACTGTGGACTTTGTGCAGCTTCAAGCCTGCAAGCCAAAGGACTGTTCATTCATCCGACTGACTGTTACAACTCTGAGACTGGAGCTTTGCCGTCCCAGCTGAGATAAGTAGTCTGTACACTTTTAAAGCTTGTACTCTATCCCTGACTTAGCAATTAGTTTTATTTTTGTAATAAATTTTGTTTAAACGGAAACTGCTGAGTTCACCCTTTTGTTCGTTTTTCTCTGCACGTAACAACATACATACATACATACATACATACAGACTGACGCCAGACGGATACCCATCCAAATAGCTTCTATAGATTATGGTGGCTAATAAACGAAAGTTTTAGCTATTTTTCCACTGAAAATGTGCATAAGAATTTAAATTATCACTTCTCAGGCCTTCTAATCAAACAATTTTGTTTATTTTCACACAAATTATTGATTATATATTGCACATTATATGTATCAAATAAAAATATGGGGTCACCAGCCTAATTACAATGCTACATCGCTTAACATCACCCCCTCCCCATGTGTGCAATGGGAAAAATCACAATTACTTTGTAAATGTATCAACATTCAAACATTTAAAACTTACAACTTACGATAATATAATGATCATTCAATCATCACTAACAACATTCTCTTTCATGCTAAAAGCTCTGACAATAAGTTGTATGAAGATAGGTTGCCATCAAAAGCATGGTGTAATTTTTACAGTGACCACGGTCCTGTAGTGGACAAGCCCATCGTACAGTGCACGTTCTATTGTTTGCAGCTATGATGATGTAGCAAGTGACTCGATCACCCTTAACAGTTTCTTTTCTGTAGTTTCAGATTTACATAAATGAAGAAGACAAATTAGGATATTTTTCTGGCAGTCATACGATGATATCCATATTATGTCAAGTCAATGGTAGCAAGGGATGTCTTGCCCTTATCACTGACATTCCCAATAATATGATGCAGTCGTTCTAAATACAAACAAGTATGGATACAACTCATCGCAATGCTCATTTTGCAAAATCTTCACACAATCTATTTTGCTTGTTTCAAATTATTCTTCTACTGACCATAATGATGTCAACATATTAATTTCCATTTAGACCTTCCATAATTATCAGTCTTTGCAATATTTTAAACTTTAAATTGTCATTAACAGGTTCAATTGGACAGGCAGGCAGGGCTTAACAAGGGTTAAGTTTACCATGAAATGGAAGACTGCTATAAGCCCAGACAAAGAATTTGATTCTAATCACACAAGTCAACATGCTTGAAAGATCTATACATGTATATCACAGTAACAAGTGATGTACAAGCCTCAAGACTGATTGAGTTTCTGATGCATGCAGCACACGATGCAATCTCTCAGTCGATGCATTGCATATTAGCAATCACCAACACTGGATATGGAACTTACATGTCACAACACTGACAAAAGAATGTACCTGCCAGCAAACAGTAGCTCCGTAGCACAAAAATGTTTTACTACACAGTGCCCTACGCGTCACACATGATGAAGTGGAATTATAATGACAGAGGTGGAGAAATGAAGGCAGCAGAGACCGCATGGTAACACTCTTGAGAAAATTCTTGAGACCAACTAACAACAGTTGAAAGTTAACTCTAGAAAGTATGCTGAGTAGTAGCTCAAACAATATTCTCACAGTATACAAAAGCTGCATATTCAATTAAGTAACAATATGTGTAATCTTATTGCTACATCAAAATTTTCATGAAGGCTACCATGTGACTTTCTTCATTATACGGTACATACAAGGGACGATTATACTTAAAATTTCAGCATTTATGCGTGAGCTCAGGTGATGTTACATTGAACACTGCCCTCTGGAGGGCACTCATGATCAAAACATTGCTGGCGCCTAAGCTGCAGTTATCCATTCAACAGACTAGTCCATGACACACCATCCTGCAGGCATGAGCTAAATCGTAATACGTGTACTGTATAATACCACCACTTCTCCAGCTGATATCGCCAGAGGGGGTTGGGATATATCTACAGAAGAAAGAGAATTTAGACCAACCTCCGGCATATCATAATCATGTTCTGGTGAAGCAGCTCCATTATCATCTTCACTCACTTCTTTTCTTTTCTTCCGACTCCTGACACTCTGGATAACACCTTTGTGGAAGTCACAGATGTAAATATGGCGTACCTGTATGGAAAATGAATACATTGAGTGAATGGGAAGAGCTGATTAGGTTAATCTGTATGCGTATATGTGTGTGTGTGTGTGTGAGTCAATGTATGTCTCTGTGATCCTGTGAAAAACTGATAACTACACAGTTTTACTTCTTATCTTCTATGCATATTTCAGAATATTTTCACAAATATCTAGGCGGCATAACTTCTCAATATTTATGGTGATTCTTAATGATAACATACATGTATGGAAGCTAAGAAGATAATGTGCTTTGTAACCTTGCCAATTGGGTCAGGGTTCCGGACCATAACACTGCGGGTGCATGTTATTATCTGATTGCTCAATTATTATTTTGACAATGCTTTATCAAAGAGAAAACAACCATACACGTACTACCATTGTATGCTAGATTTCCTTATAAAATAGGTTCACTTTTGCTAAGTGTATAAAATAACCATTGTTTGGGCAGGCATTTGTTTATAAAATCCATGCTTTTGGTGGAAACAAGGTGATATTAGTTTGCAAAGTGGTTTGACACAGAAACTGACCAATCAGTGACAACTCTGCAACATTGCTATACATCAGTTAACATCTTATGTTGTCTGGCTTTTCATCTATTATCAACTCTTATTATATCAAATTGAACTTTGTTGAATGTCTCATTTGTGCTCATGTCATCTCCAAACAAGTGAAATTCAAGTTCAAACAAACTACAAATAGCAAGTGTAATTTTGATATATCAAAAATATATTTACACAGAAGATGGGTAATACTACATAATAAAAGAGACCGATATAGCTCCGCTGTGTTATGTAGGGAATAGCTATTTTTGACACATGTGATGATGAAGAAAGTTGAAATCTTTGATAGCTCAATGCAGTGGCCAGAAAAAAGTGGCTAAAATAAGCTGCAAAAATACACAATTGAAGATTTCATCATACTTTGAATATATCACATCGGATCATCCCTAAGAACGTGTCAACCAAAGCTATCTGATGAGTGGTTTTGTGAGAATAAAATTTTCTGACCAAATATGGCAACAATTGCCCCCTCCCCCCAAAAAATTGCAGATTTCGCCATAGTTTCAAAAGATCAAATTTAGTTCATCTATAGAAACCTGTATACCACATTTCCAAGCCAAGCTGTTAGACCAGTACTTTTGAGAAACACATTTTTTGACCAAAAGTGGCAAAAGTTGCCCCCAAAATACAAAATTACAGATTTCATCAGAAATTCAATATATTACTTAGCTCATCTGTAGAAACCTGTATACCAAATTTCAAAGCTATCAGACCAGTACTTTTTGAGAAACACATTTTTTGACCAAAAATGGCAAAAATTGCCCCAAAATTACAAAATTGCAGATTTCATCATGGGAGCTTTTGTGTGTGACGGACATACATCCGCACATACATACCCACAAATATACAGACATACAGATGCCACCGACTCACCATATAAGCTTTTTTTGCTATTTATATAAACACCAAATATGAGCTAAAAATGACAAAAATTGCCTTAAAAATACAAATACGCAAATTTCACCACGATTTGAACAAATCTGACTGTAGTTACCCTAAGTAAACTGCATATCAGATTTCAAAGCTATAGGACAAGCGGTTTCAGAGAAGATTTTTTTACCAAAAAACACCAAAAAATGCCCCAAAAATACAAATTTCACCAAAATTTGAACAAACTTAAGTGGGGTCACCCCAAGTGAAGTGCATATAAAATTTCAAAGCGATTGGACTTGCAGTTTCAGAGGAGAAGGCAATTGTTGATGGACGACGACGACGGAAAATCAACCTATTTGATAAGCTCTGCGTCGCTGACAGCAGAGCTAAAAGGGAAATTTATATTGCGCCTTATTTGGCTGAGCTCTAGGCACAGGAAGTGAGCAAGAAGAACAGTGGGAAACAGAGGAATGACAGGAAAGGAAATCATTGTTTGAATAAATTTGTCTTGAGAGAGCATTGAAAAGAATATTAGGATAGAGAGCAATGAAGGTCGGTGGGAAGTTCATTTATTCTCAGCTGAGGGACCAATGTAATGTGTGATTTTTCTCAGAGGGTTATTATGTTCATACTGGGAACCCTGAGAGGACATTTATCAGAGGAGGAGCGGCGAGATCTTGTAGGGTGATACACATTAAAGAATTCAGATAGATATTGAATAATGACGAGTTGATACGTGAAATCATGCAGAACTTGTGAAAGATAGTGTTATTTCAGTACTCATGGCATTTGAAAAGTCAAACACACTTCCTGAAAAATTTAGTCTTATGCTTCTAAATTGTAACCCTTTGTCAGAAAAAGAATTAGTAATTTTATTTGACCCACTGGATCAAAATCACCTCAACCTTACACTTCAGCCACTAATATTGCAACTCGGGTAACTATCGTGCATACCATAGGGGTGAATTTTGGTGGCTTCTTTCCTATTTGGATTGTTTGGACTGTAAGTATAAATGTGGCTATTGTCATGTAGGTCATTTACCCCACATCATCATGACCCGAGTTCAATTAGTCTAGAACATTCTCAAGGTCACTGCCCTCAATGACCTCACAACCTTGAATTCAATTAGTCATGTTTGGAATGTTCTGGAAAGTTGATTAGTTGTGTAAGGGAGATAATTTTAGAACAGTAATTAGCATGTCAATAAAAGTTCTAGATTGTTCTTATATGCCTTTATAAAAGGGACGTGCTCAGCTTCCAGTCAGACTTTTGGGATCGTGTCTCTTGTGTGTTACTAAACTCCAGCAGTAGTCATTCTCAAGACTTTTCAAGACCTTCACTGTCAACGCTGGATTTATACTGTGGACTTTGTGCAGCTTCAAGCCTGCAAGCCAAAGGACTGTTCATTCATCCGACTGACTGTTACAACTCTGAGACTGGAGCTTTGCCGTCCCAGCTGAGATAAGTAGTCTGTACACTTTTAAAGCTTGTACTCTGTCCCTGACTTAGCAATTAGTTTTGTTTTCGTAATAAATTTTGTTTAAACGGAAACTGCTGAGTTCACCCATTTGTTCGTTTTCTCTGCATGTAACAATTGGGGGCTCGTCCGGGATACGAATATTTTGAGCCGTTTGACAACATTTTGACAGCCTTTTCAAAACTACTGTATACTGTGAACTCAGCGAAATTCAATCATGGCGGAATTCAAGCCAGACGAATTTATGGATGACCTTGATCAGGACACATTTAATTCCCTCAGAAAAGACAACCTCATAGCACTGGCCAATTTCCTTAAAGTAGATGTCAAAAGATCTATGCGCAAGCGAGAAATACAGTTCAAGATTGCAAAACATTTAGTTAATTCTGGCCATTTTGAGGAGTCTGCCTTAAAAGATTATGAGCCTGAGTCTTCCTTCGAACTCAAAAAATTGGAATTAGAAATACAGGCAGATTTCGAGCTAAAAAAATTGGCATTAGAAAAAGAAAAAGAATTACAAATGAAAGAAAAAGAATTACAAATGGAAAAGGAGAGACAGGCATTAGAAAAAGAAAAAAATACAAATGCAGTTAGAAATGGAAGAAAGACAGAAAGAGAGGGAATTGGAAATGAAAGAAAAAGAATTGCAAATGGAAGAAAGACAAAGGGAGAAAGAAAGAGAGGAAAAAGAAAAGGAAAGAGAATTAGCAGAACACCGACTGCAGTTAGAAATAAAACGTTTAGAGCTTGGACAGTCAGGAAAATTCTTCCCTTCAGACAAGTTTGACATCACTAAGCATTTCAGGTTAGTTCCCCTTTCCAAGAAAAGGATGTTGATAAATATTTCTCCATTTTGAGAAAATTGCTCAGAGTCTGAATTGGCCTAAGGAGTCCTGGTCTATGCTTTTGCAGAGTGCTTTGGTGGTAAAGCCAGAGAAATTTACATTCAGTTGTCAGTAGAGCAGGCTTCAGATTATGATTCTGTGAAGGAATTAATTCTCAAGGGTTATGAGTTGTGGCCTGAAGCTTACCGTCAGAAATTTAGGGATTGTGAGAAGGTGAAAGATCAAACTTACGTTGAATTTGCTCGAACAAAAGAACAACTGTTTGATCGTTGGTGTTCTTCTGAAAAGGTCAGTCAGAATTATGACAAATTACGACAGCTTGTTTTGATTGAGGAATTTAAAAGGTGCATCCGGAGTGACATCAAGACGTTTATCAATGAACAAAAGGCAGATACATTGGAGGTTGCTGCACGTTTGGCCGATGATTATTCATTGACCCACAAATCTTCATTTCTCAGCAAACCATCCCAGTCCTTTTCATACAGAAACAATGCAGGTAAATTTAACTCCTCCTTTTCATCCAAGAATTTCTCAAAGGAGAGTAGGAAATCAAATGACAACAGTTCACAGAGTTCAAGTAACACTCCCACATCATCAGATCCCAAGTCTCAATCTCCTTCTGACAAACAGTTTGGTACACTTTCTTGTAATTATTGTAAGAAAGACGGCCATTTAATGTCAGATTGTTTCAAATTGAAAAGAAAACGTGAAGGTCAAAGTGGTCAAAGTGGATCTAAGCCAACCGGCTTTATTTCTTCATCAACTCAATTAGAGTCTAATAATGTGTGTAACACATTGTCTGAGGTTAAACCCTCTTATCCCCAATTAATGAGGTCAAGGTCAATTCTTCTCAAGATAGCATTATGGGTATTTTCGAACCATTTATTCACGATGGTTTTATATCACTTTCTAGTGATTTTTCTTCCGCTACCCCTGTCAAAATTTTAAGAGATACCGGGCTTCCCAGTCTCTTTTGTTGGCAGATACCCTGCCGTTTTCTGAAAAGTCATTTTCAGGTTCTAAAGTTCTTATTAAGGGGGTAGATTGTAATGACTACATTCCTGTTCCTCTCCATAATGTCTATTTGTCTTCGGACTTTGTTTCTGGACCTGTGGCTTTAGGTATTAGGCCTTTTTTGCCTTTTGAAGGGATTCACCTTCTTCTTGGGAAACGACCTTGCTGGGGACAAGGTCATTACTAATCCACTTGTGACTGATAATCCTAGTTTAGATCAGGATCCAGAGCCAATTGAACAAGAGATACCCAATTTATTTCCTTCATGTGCCATTACTCGAGCCATGTCAAAGAAAACTTCCGAGAATCAAAATACTCTCAAAAATAATGTCACTGATGTTGACTTAAATGACACCTTTCTCAGTCAGGTGTTTGACACGGATCATTCCGTTATCCCTCGTGGATTTGAAACTTCCAGTAAAACTTCTGCTGACCAAAGTCAGACATTTTCTAGATCAAATCTCATTGCAGAACAACACAAAGACCCAGATATTTTGTCTTTGTTTGACAGGGTAGATGATGAAGATAAAACTTCAGATAGCTCTGTTTCCTATTATACAAAATCTGGTATTCTCATGCGTAAATGGAGACCTCCAGATGTTTTGGTTGATGACGATTGGGCTATAAAACATCAAATTGTTGTTCCAAAGCCCTATCGTGCTGAAATATTGCGCCTGGCCCATGAAACCCCCTGGGCTGGTCACTTAGGAGTCAGGAAAACTTATCATAAAATTCTCAGTCACTTTTATTGGCCTAATCTCAGGCAGGACGTAGCACATTTCTGTAAAACTTGTCACACATGTCAAATGGTAGGAAAGCCGAATCAGACCATTCCAAAGGCCCCTTTACAGCCAATTCCTGCATTTCAAGAACCATTTAGTAGGATACTAATAGACTGTGTTGGGCCCCTACCAAAAACAAGATCAGGAAATGAGTACATGTTGACAATTATGTGTACATCAACTCGGTTCCCGAAGCCATACCACTGAGAAATATAAAGACAAAGACTATAGTGAGAGCTTTAGTCAAATTTTTCACTTTATTTGGCCTCCCTAAATGTGTCCAGTCGATCAAGGCTCCAACTTTATGTCTGGAATTTTTCAACAAGTAATGGATCAGCTAGGCATTAAACAGTATAGGTCATCCGCCTATCATCCAGAAAGTCAGGGTGCTCTTGAGCGATTTCATCAAACTTTGAAAAACATGATTAGGACCTACTGTTTGACACAGAGAAGCAGTGGGATGAAGGAATTATTTTTTGCTCTTTGCTGTTAGAGAGTCAATTCAGGAGTCTCTTGGTTTTAGCCCATTTGAGCTTGTATTTGGACATACAGTCCGTGGCCCACTTAAGCTCGTTAAAGAGAAATTCCTATCAGACGATGATGATTGTCTGAATATTTTGCAATATGTGTCAGATTTTCGTACGAAACTCTCTAAAGCATGTGAATTAGCCAGAGAAAATCTTGAGTCATCTCAGCAGTCAATGAAAACCAAATATGATAAAAGCACCTCAAAACGGAAGTTGGAACCAGGTCAAAAAGTTCTTGTTCTACTTCCAATTCCTGGCAAACCACTCCATGCTCGTTACTTTGGGCCATATCTAATTGATAAGAAATTGAGTGATTTAAATTACATCATAATAACACCTGACAGGCGAAAACAAAAACAGCTATGTCACATAAATATGCTTAAGCCATATTTGGATAGGGATAATCCTACTATAACTCAGCCTGTCAGTACAGTCAGTTCTGGCCATTATGAAGATAGTGATACTGAAACTGACTTGAGTGAAAATACTCTAAACTCAAAGCTGGGCTCGGTCAAGCTTCAGAACTCAGAAATCCTGGAGAAGCTGGAGTCTACAAAGTTGGCACACCTCCAGCCAGAACACCAACAACAGCTGAAAGAACCAATCCATGAACATTTGTTCCAAGATGTTCCAACGAGGACAAACATCATCTACCACAACGAAGATGTCTGCGACAGTAATCCAGTGGAACAACATCCAGACGGACTGAATCCTGCGAAAGCGGAATATCTCCAGGAGGAAGCCAAGTATTTGCCGAACAATGACTTTATCGAACTCAGTAAAAATAACCGGACTTTGCCATGCATACTTTATGCCAATTCAGTGCCATTTCAAGTTTTCCAACAACAAATTGCAAGAAGATAGTCATGGGACATCCTGTTTGCTACTTTTCACGCAAATTTAACAAATCCCAGAGAAACTACTCTACAATTGAAAAAGAGTGTTTATCTTTGATATTAGCTTTACAGCATTTTGAAGTTTATGTTACTTCTTCAAATCAGCCAATAGTGGTTATATTGATCACAACCCTCTTGTTTTTCTGCAGAAATTTAAAGGCAAAAATCAGAGATTGCTAAGATGGAGTTTAATGTTACAGGAGTTTAATCTTGATATTAGACATATCAAAGGCAGAGACAATTTAATTGCAGACTGTCTCTCTCGTATTTAGAGTTTATTGTTATTTCACTTTCAAGAAATTTTACTTTAGAGTAAAAAAAAAAAAAATTGAGTACTTAAATCCTTTTCAAGATTACATTTGTAAAAGAAAGATTTTCTTTGAAAAATTTTCTTTTTTTGAAGAGGGGGTGTGTCATGTAGGTCATTTACCCCACATCATCATGACCCGAGTTCAATTAGTCTAGAACATTCTCAAGGTCACTGCCCTCAATGACCTCACAACCTTGAATTCAATTAGTCATGTTTGGAATGTTCTGGAAAGTTGATTAGTTGTGTAAGGGAGATAATTTTAGAACAGTAATTAGCATGTCAATAAAAGTTCTAGATTGTTCTTATATGCCTTTATAAAAGGGACGTGCTCAGCTTCCAGTCAGACTTTTGGGATCGTGTCTCTTGTGTGTTACTAAACTCCAGCAGTAGTCATTCTCAAGACTTTTCAAGACCTTCACTGTCAACGCTGGATTTATACTGTGGACTTTGTGCAGCTTCAAGCCTGCAAGCCAAAGGACTGTTCATTCATCCGACTGACTGTTACAACTCTGAGACTGGAGCTTTGCCGTCCCAGCTGAGATAAGTAGTCTGTACACTTTTAAAGCTTGTACTCTGTCCCTGACTTAGCAATTAGTTTTGTTTTCGTAATAAATTTTGTTTAAACGGAAACTGCTGAGTTCACCCTTTTGTTCGTTTTCTCTGCACGTAACACTATGGGTACCATTTTGAAAACAACAAGTCGATGGACATGGGATGCCACCACCCATTACCATTAAATGACCTCATCATACAGAAAATACTGATCACAGACCAAAGTCACTGATGACTGTATTGGATTCACTGCTTCTCAGTATTCTTCAGAGAGACTGATAGACAGACATCCACAAGGTGAGACATTTGTTCATTCCAAACACCATGCACATGTATATCACAGAATAGACTATTTTTAAAAATTCCACATACATGTACTTTTTTAACCCTTTGACCATTATGGTTTGTCCCAAATCCATTGTTTTCTATGGTAAAGTTGGACCTGTACACAGGGAACTGGGGGTGAAAGGGTTAAACCATTCATCACCACTTTTCTGGCCTCAGATCAACATACATCTTGTCACTCTATGAAACATGCAGTGATTTGCTTGCATAACAGGTAACAGGCCAACAACAAAGAATTCCTGATCAATTCACTTGACTACATGTACATAACTTTTCACCTGTACCCTAGAATGAGGTCAAAGCTTGAAAATGATGACAAGTTTGGTACAGTAAACAGACTGTATGACTAAGTTCTAGATGTTCTGTGATATTAAAATTCCTTTCAATGTTGATTTGCTATACCACAGTCCCTCAAGGGACTGTGGCTATTGAGGGACTGTGGCTATACACACAAAATGCTTGTAACTATCAAAAAGAAGATGAAAGCGTTTCATATGTAGAAAAATGACAAAATATTGAGTAGATCATATTTAAGTATTAATAATTAATAGGGAAGACATCGACAATGTAGATATATCCGCTGTCCCTCCACATTGTGGAGGGATCGTGGTATATCCTACATGTACAATAGGTTTGAAAAATCATAAACAAATAAGAACTTCAAGTTCACAGGAGTATCATTGGAACTATGCTCAAATGTCGTATGGGACGGTTCCATATGACAAAGGTAAATACTGTATCCAAGGTATGATGGTGATTGATGAAAATAAAAACATGTCTGTCATAATCTACTTTGTATAATTTAAATGTTGCAGCTATAATAATGAGGTGCATCTAGAATAATAGTGCACAAAATAAATTTTTTGTAAACAAGAAACTTGCACAGGTGCAGTTCCTACGACTGTTACCCTTTAGGAGCTGATAGCAAGCAAACAAGTGCTGGCTTTTTTTGTGCTTATGTGTGCTAAAATTGCTACTTGAACCACATGGAGGGACTGTGCTTGAACTACCTCCTCCAACACCCACCCTGGCTTGGTCGCTGTACTCCCTTACAAGTGAACCATCTACTTATGAAGTTAGCTATACCCCTACAGTACGGTTGTTCAGAAATAGTTCTGAAAATCTTGTAGAGTAAATGACTTTTAATCTAGACAAGTCATGTTCTATGCAAGTCAGCATGAGATGAGGTGACTACAAGGATCTGTGTACTTATTCATGGGTATCTTGAAATCCCTTTGGTGTTTATAAATGGAATATTTATCTTCTCCCCTAATACAAAATTTCATTTTGTTTAAATGTAAGATGATCTCTATGTGAATTTACGTCTCACAGTAGCAACAAGATTAAACAGAATGGAAAAACTAGAACAGTAAATACATACACTGTGATCGATGTTCAATTTCAGTTTTCTTTGCTGTACGGTCTTTGCTATACGTTTACTGTAACTAGCATTCCCTGCAGGTCTTGTGCATCTCTCACCATCATCAACCAGACAACAGATCTGATCATGGCCACCTCGACTGTCTTCCTCTGTGCTGAAACCATTCATTTTCACCTGTGCGCTGCTGTCGAAATGAAAGGAACAATAACTTTCTTTGAGATACAAAATCACTGTAGGTGCAGTGCTCCTGTGTACATGTACTCGTTGGAAGGTGGATCACATGATGAGAAAACATTACTCAAGTCATGAAATCATTAAGTATATGAAATCACAGTTACACCCATAGCCTACAATAACTTTGTATTATCCTTTTATGTTTTTATGTCTATTTCCTTCAGAAAGGTCAAATGTTGCGTTGGAAAGCATTAACACAGCTGTAGTGACACTCACCACCGCAAGGTTATCTAAAATATTTCTCATTTCACTCTACTCTTCCTTACTACATTTATTGTTTTCATGTCGAAATGTAGAATGAAGATATTTATTTACGACAATGATCTGATGTTTTGGTTATTGCATCTCATACTGGACCAGGAAAGGTTGGAAGTAGAGTCACATAGACATATGGTGGTAACATTGTAAAAGATATGGCAGTGTCACATATTAAAGCTGTTTTTGCTTGTATCAGCCAATCTCTGTATACAGATTGTTTCAAACGGGCATCCTCCTTGTGACATTATGTAAATTGTTCCAACGTAATGAAACTGAAAAGAAAGACACGCAACACGTGAATTAGATGTACAGTTAAAAGTCATTTTATGAGATGCATCTGCATTATAAGTCGTAGCCTCCTTTGATTGAGTTGCGTAGGATGAAATCCGTAAAAATTCAAAAATGGAAAACGTATGCACTATAAGTTGCACCCCTTTTTCAGCACAGCTATCACACTACCGGCCACCATTGAGGTCGGCTCTGTCCATCAAAAGTTGAGTAGTCAGACTACGATCACACATACCAAGCGGCCCTTTTTGGGGCCACCACATCTTCCAAAAGAAAACTACCATATAAACTCTTCTTTTCATTATTTTTTTAAAGTTAATTTTTAAATAAAGTCAAACTTCTATCAGTATCCCCCACCCCAAAAAAAAATAAACTGAGAATTTCCTGTTATCAGTGTCAAGCGCAATTAAAAAAACCCACAAAATGTACATAATTATAAGTCGTACCCCATCTCTGGAGAAATAATTTGAGTTCAAAATTTGCAACATCATAATAAAAGACGCATCTTGGATACACAGAAAAAAGTACTAGACATTGAAAATATACGCCCCTTTCACAATAGTCTGTGTCACTGAACACAGTACGTATTGTGAAAGCCAAGGCCCTATACAACGGGTGCCTGCCTTTGACTTGAGAAGTATCCATGGCAACACACATGCACAGCCTAGTATACACCTTTGTGAGTTGTAACTCTTGTCATTATTGGTATCAACCATGCGGTGTGTTAACTTTCCGTAGCATCTCATCCCTGCTGGGATTTGGATTAAAAGTACCACAAAAAATGGTCAGAAATTAGGAGTTATTGTTGGCAAATGACCCCTTGATGACAAACCCCATTACTTCTGTATGGTCAAATGGAACTAAGGATAATATAGCATCTGTCTCTCAATTTTAATTGGTTAACTCAAGACTATGCAGTTTTGTGTTAAACAGAACCAAAAAGAAGATCTCAATGCTAGGCAAGATGGAGGACAAAACCACTGAGCCATATCATCCTCCATAAACAGAAATGGTCAGTTATCCAGCATTGTGATAAGCCATTATGACTGTCAGAGTCCTGATTCCTGGTACAGATGTTACCATGGCAATGCCGATGACCTCAATCTGATATCAAACCTCCTTTTAGTTGACAGCTCAGTTGGAAAAACTTTTATCCAGTCATTCATTCTCTCCCCTCTCATTCTGTTCTGAAAGAAAGCACTGTCTTGGCCAGCTTGAAGACTTGACATTACACTAGGAACAGCAGCGAACAGCTACATGTACATCTGCTGCCTAGACACTGAGCATGTCAAACTGTCATGTACTACAGTGAACATGGTTTTTACTGACTAATTAACTATGTCATACCATGCCATGCAGGTGAAAATAAGAGTATGATTCAGGGATGTAGGAAATAGCTGGCAGCCGGCAAAAATAACCAGCTGTCAGCTAAAATTTGCCGGCTGTGAAAATTTAGTTTTAGTGAAAAATCAGGACATTTTGCACAAACTTTATGTGCACATACACTACTTGTCACCACCTGTACTTTTATTTTTGCCGCCACCTGTGACAAAAAATTTTCTACATCCCTGATGATTAGACTCTATACCTCTTTTTACTTGGCAGATGGGGAAGTAACAGACCTGGCAGAGTAAATGTTAAAGATCCATAATAAATGCGAGTAACTTCCCTGGTAGAATAGCTGTGACTGGGAATTTTGTTTTTTTCGCTAACAGGAAATGCATGCAAACACTAGATGAATACCATCTACTCTGCAGTTTGCTATCAAAAAGCCCTGCATATCAGTGCTACAGTCATTGTGCTGCAATAGGCATATGAACTCTGAAAATAGACTGCCTACCAGATATCTCTAAAGCCTCTCTATCTGTACTGGTGGTTCCAGTCTTGAGAAGTATTTGCTTTTTGATGATTAAATCCTCAATTTCCAAAATTACATTTTTTTCGCAAAAACACATTGCAGACTTACACTACAAAAAATGGATTTTCATACAGAAATGGCTGAACATGAAATCATACTTTGAAACAAAAGCAAATATCTGTATTATTATCATTGCAATAAAAATAAGGATAGGTAAATAAGACAGATTGTCGATATAATCAGAATACATTGTTGGACAAATACTAGTTTTACACCAAGGACAAACTTGCATGTCATAAAAACCAACAATGGAGCAGGAATAATCGAAAATTTGTGTTGATTCAATCTGTAAATTGGAAATATAAAGCATCAACAAGAAGGTGGTAATTATTTTACAAAAGATGATCCTTTGATGTTAAAATAGAATGAGATTTTTCTCAGTTCTAATTGTGTGTGATAACTTATAAGTGGAACATGTCACTCAGTGTGATGACACAAACTCACAAAAACATTGTGGGAAGAAATCAAAACTAATAAATAACTTTCTTAATGTGACTTTGACATTGGACTACATTCCTACAAACTCTGGGGAAAAATTCGGAGTTTAACATCTACATGAACTCACTAACTTTGGAAGTTGTGTTACTTGCAAAATGGGGGCAAATTGATAGGCTCAAAAATAAATGTCCTAAAATTGTATATACATACTTGGAATGTCAAAATCTTTATCAGGGAGATTTCATATCTTTCATTCTTTGACTACATATGCAACATGGTTTGGTTTCTGAACATTTCATCTATCCAGCATCTACTTAGTAGCACAGAGCTATCTTTTAGTAGCTCCATGTTACTTGTTATAGTAGTAATAGTAACTAACACACTGTACATGTGTAGTTTTTCCTTCACTTTCCACGTTATTTACTTGTGAAGGCGAAATATTGATATTTCGAAGCCTTTCTGTACATGTCAACCAGATCACGATGCGCGCTTTAAAACACGCCCCTCTACATTTACAATCCTCGTCATACAAAACCTGTTCGAAAAACGCGAGTTTCCAGTGCAGCAAGCATTTTCAGTTGTTTCGCAGTCCATTGTTTACATTTCACTGCACTGTAGGGGCAGCACTGTAGCGTCGAACGAATGGCCGACATAGCGAGTCTGGTCATCAGCAGAACTGAGCTAGCTAGATGAATGACAACAATGAGGCGATCGACGCGCGGGCGCACGGGCCAGCACTGTACCAGAACTAAAAATATCTTGGTCGCTCTCCTCGCCGGCTGTGAACTGGTTGTATTAATCATGGTTATTGAAAATAGTAGACAAAGACCTACCGATCCAATCCTACAGCCATGCAAAACCGAATCGTTTGGGTATTATGAAGAGCTTCAAATTTTCGTCGGTGTAGGAACCGCCGTTAGGCTTTACTCTTCCTGCCACTCCGCGAGCTCCACAGCTGATCCAAGCAGTTTTTGCCGCTACAGCGTGCCGTAGCACAACGGTGGGATCGTTCGGGTTACAGGGTATCAGGATCTCACGACTCTTTCAGATGACTATGAAACTATCTGGCAATATTCGGTTTTTGGACAGGACTTCAAGGGACGCCTCAGTCACCGTCGATTTCGAGCTTGGTGTTCTGTACAAACCGGGAAAGAAAACGGCATGCCAATGACGCTGTTGTCGGTGCATGCACTGTAGTACTTCCGACTACGGTGAACGGTACGGTACGTGTACTACTCTGTGCACGTAGGCAGACAACAAAGACAACGTTTGGCCCGTAAGGTTGGCCTTTCACAAGTAATCACACGCAAAATCTACTGTCACTGATGCTATGATATGCGTGCCGTATTCGCAACGCGATGCGGGCGGCTCCCCGTGTTGTGGTTCTTCTCTGTTGCGCGTTGTGGCTTACTTCAGGCTGTAGTCTGAAATGCAGGATGACTGGTGCACTGTATGTCCACAAAGCAGTTCCTTTGACCCTTCTCACGTGCTCTCGAAACTGGGCTATGATTGGCTTAGCCAATGCCCTTCTTTTCACAGTATTTATAATTCTGAAATGTAGTACAGAGGATGACGTTACAATATTCCAGGCAATAGAATTTTAAATTTTGAAAAGGATACTGAAATAAAAGTCCCATATGTAAATAATTGTATTTTTGATACTGGCATGTGACATATCTTAGCGCGCCCGCGGGTCCGAGATGAATGCCATGCACTGGTGATGAAAGATTTCCACACCACCTTGTAACAGGGACAACTGCATTTGTAATCATGCTCCCTTGTTTTTCGTCCTTATAACTACAGATTTATTGATAGTAATATTCTTAATAATTAATAAATTGCTGATAATTAATGTCATACTCTCAATTACGGGGGTCTACCGACAGTCCTTGCAACCAGAGCAGTGGGGTAGTGAAGTCATTATAGCCTATATAGGACGACTTTACCCGCCACTCCCTTTGCTGGCTTGTTGGGGTCTGCAGCAATGTTGTTGTCACACGATGGAAAAAGTTTGGGATTTGCTGCAATGATGTAACACTCTGGAAGAGTGTGCTGCCCAAAGTATGTTTACTTTTCATTTGTGTTAATATACGCTAAAAATGTACACAAACGTCACGGATTCGGTAAGTAAAGTTATTACTTTTGTTTCATTGTGACGCGTTTATTCTTGGAAGTTAAAAAGCCAAAATTAGCCCATATCCTGTGATTTCGGCTTGCATGCCCGCACGGCTTGATTAATACTGGGGTCGGCGTAACATAATCTCCCAAACAAACGTTTTGAGGGAGGGTGCCTACCAAAGTAAATACCCTTAGCCAGCGAAGTTGATATTAGCAGAGTCAGTTAAAATTACCAGAAACATTCATTGAAACAATGAAAAAACAAGAACACGGTTGTTTCTTTAGTTAAACTTAGTCACTTCTGCACGTTATTACATTAAAGTACATACCTCTAAGTCTTCTATTGTACTAGCATTACCGAACACTTTCCAGAATTTCAAATTTTGAATATGTTTACTGCTAAATTGACATACACAGTTCAATAAAGATTCTATTCTGTTCAATTCCATTGTATTCTAGTCCAGTCTATTCTATTCTATTCTATTTTGTAACCAGTGGAAAAAGTGTAGCAAGACTGTTCACAAATACAAACTTGGAATAAGTAAATTACAATTACATGTAAAGGGATGCAGTCGTCGGAACCGCGGTCACGGTCAAAGCTCATATGGGACTCATACGACCAATGTAAACACTGTATCCAAGGTACGATGGTGATTGATGAAAGTTAAAACATGTCTGTCATAATCTACATTGTATAATTTAAATGCTGCAGCTATGAAGATGAGGTGCATCTAGATATCGTGCACGAAATACATTGTTTGTAAACAAAAACTCGCACAGGCACAGTTCCCACGACTGCTTCCCTTTAATCATGACTCAGGAGTTGAGGTAAGGTTATACAGTAACACGATAGTGGTGGTGGGTAAGCAAAATCATATGTAGGCCTCCATCAGCATCATGCTAATTACATATGCATCACCTCTAAATTAAATTGCTTTCTAAAAAAAAAAAGATGCGGTCGAAGCTTGCTCACTGTTTTTGCACTTGAACTTTTGTTCCGAACTAAACTTTTGAACATGAATGTTAGGATGATAAGTATTGGAAAATAGTGTGAGGGGGTGTCTGTGGTTTGATAGGGTATCCTCGAGATCAGGTGCTTTGCAGTTGTGTACCGTGTTTTCACTGAGCAGTTGGTGCGCACAGTTCGTAATTGCTACTGTACTGAGATCGAAAAAATACAACGTATATAGGTTCTCTAACCCTTTGGGAGAGAGGTGCCGCGGTATCAGCCATTTCTTTGGTTTGCATGTAGAAATGCAATACATTTAACTGTGTAATACTGTCATTTTATTTTCTTGAAACTTTCGCGAGAGGAGTCATTCGAAATATGTATTCAAACACGAGTTTCACTGTGACAGTGCCTAGTATTCAAGATGAAATGGCAAGATAATTCTTTTCTTTAAAAAAGTGCCTGTGGAAGAAATGTTGACTCAGCAGCTTTTATTAGCGCTTTTGATAAATATACCATTTTGTATTTTCATTGCTTGGTGAGCAACACATTTTTTCTTCTTAAAATCTACAAGTAATTTTAAAAAGCACGATATAGAACTCGTTCGCCTAAGGGATTAGCGATGCTCTAGACTTCTGCACTCGAAGCCTACATATGGTTGATATTGTCCGCAAAGTGTTAGGATAAAATCGAAAGGTATGAAGTATTTCTATGATATATCACAAAATATATAATGAGGCCTAGTATAGGGCAATATACTTTTTCTCATATTTCCTGTCTATTCACTGCTATCTATCCACAACATATGCCATTATAGAGAAAGTGACAATATTTTTACTTTTGCGAATAGTCACAAACGTTCAGGTAATGGCAAACTCCAAAATATAACTTTAGTTTTATCGGAGCCCCAATGCGTAGATTTGCAGGCAATTAGCGGCATTTTCCTGACATTTTTGCCACGTTGAAGTGATATTTTGTTTTGCATTGTAACACTTTCGAAAGACGCCCCCTAAACAAAAACAAACAAACAATGACACTTTCGTACACTGTGAACGCGGTTTCTCTACCCGTGTAGCTCTGCTGTACAGCTTCCACGGTGCAATGGTGAGTGTGTGTGAGGCCTGGCGGTAATATTTCAAAGCACCTTGTCTGGGAATTTTCAACAAAAAAGACACCCTTGTTTTGAGAAACTTGCCCGGGAGAAATTTCGACAAAAACACACCCCCTCCCCAATTTACAAAATCTAGGAGGAGAGATAATTTCAAAATGATGCTGGCCCTACACGTCATTCTTTCAAACCATCTCAATAACGATTGGAACAAATTGGGATAATTGGATGGTGAAGTAATGTCGGTTAATCTGCAAATGCTCATCTGCTTTTCTTTCTAAGTTATACACTTGATTTTATGAGTAATTTGTAATATTGCAACATTCATGATCAGCTATAGGACACTTTTGAGAAATTTGAAAAATATGAAGATCCAGTTACCCCAAATTAGTACAATCGTGTTCTCATTTTCAATTTTAACCCTGGCATGACTATACATCTGAGAAATTATTTACCAGGTTTAAAGGGGAATTTTATAGATCAGGTTTTGGGAAAAGTACCTTTTTTGTATTCAGGGATCATGGTGATGAATTAAAAACGCCCTCTCGTCTTTGGTTTTTTGATCATCACGCATGCATTGGTGCTCATTTTCCCTGAGAGTGCCATCACCAGGGTGTAAGGTGATTTTAACCTTTGGGAGACGGCCTTCTTCCAGCCTTGCCTTCTTCTTCTCTTTCTTCTTCATCTCTCTCTCTCTCTCTCTCTCTCTCTCTCTCTCTCTCTCTCTCTCTCTCTCTGCGGTTGGCCGGTCAGATGTGTGGTTGAGAACTTCCCTGAACAGTAAATTTCTATCAATCTTCCATTTACAACAATCGTCAATTGTAATCGTCGACATGGAAGTTAAAATCACCAACGATGATTAATGGCGAATTTTGTCAAGGTGAGATGACAAAAAATTCGTAAAATCCTCAACAAAATTATCGACAGTAAGACCGTTTGTCTTATTTGGCGGAGGGCGGTACACAGTGACAGCAGTTATGTGCGATGACGGAGTCTTTATACGCAATTCCAACACTTCTATCGAATTAAATGAGCTGGTTAGCGGAACTTGTGACACTGATAATGACGAGTCAAATATGACAGCGACACCTCCTCCACGTCGACTCCGAGGAACACTGATGATGTTGTAACCGGGCGGGAGAGAGTCAGAAACTAATGATAAATCACTGGCGTCGTCGCGAAGCCATGTTTCCGCTAGGAAAAGTACGTCGAGGTGGCATTCATGCATGAATTCCTTGACGGCGGTAGGTTTATTACACAATGAACGGCAATTCATGAAAGAGCAACGAAAGGAATTGTGTTGTCTCTGAGATGAAGCAAGTTTTGAAACCGACAGTGGTGGATTTCTGTGCATTGTTTCAGCAGTGATTGTTGTACTGACAGGGATATTAACGAGGTTGGCATAGTTGTTTGAGAAACTGTGATTGGTTGGATGGAAACGTTTCAGCAGGTGATGAGGAGTTATCTGAGTTTGGATAGGTCGTTGCATTAGTCTGCCAGCAGTGCAGCCTCGCCTGGTACTCGCAGTCTTACAGATGTTCAGATCTTTGAGACACTTCCACAAATTAGCATTAATTCTCGATAAAGCAGGACTATTCATAACATTCCATCCAATATTCATCAAGGTGGCAGCGTTGTACAGCATCGAAGGCATGGTTCACAATGGCGATAGTAATTCGATGTAGTTGCAAAAAGACAATTTCAAAGTTCAGGAAAAACTCAGGCACCGCAAAATTGACAAACTTCGGAGTTAGGTAGATGTGATGTAGGAACATTCATGAACAAGCCAAACTAGAGGTAGACGCGATCCGGGCGGAAATAACGTAAAAAATGGGTCAATAAAGGAGAGGTAGTCGAGTGCAGCTCACAGCACAGCGCAACTCTATGCAATCCAATCCAAAGGTATTAGAACGCATAGTTGCTACTAGGCTGACCAATCATATTGCTAGTCATTGCCTGAGTGATCCGTTACAATCTGCGTACAAAGCTGGTCACAGCACAGAGACTGCTCTCTTAAAGGTTACTAATGACATATTGTTAGCACTTGATGCAAAACGTGATGTATTTTTGGTTTTACTTGATCTTTCTGCAGCGTTCGATACCGTTAATCATAATATTTTATTAAGTCGGCTGTCAGACCTTCTTGGTGTTTCAGGAAATGCGCTTAATTGGTTCCGCTCATATCTTTCTAACCGTAGCCAGTGTGTTATTATCGATTCCACAAAATCATGTTTCCGTCAAATTGATACCGGGGTTCCACAAGGGTCCGTTCTTGGCCCTATACTATTTAATGTATATACATCTCCTTTGGGGAAATTAGTTGCAAGTCATGGTTGCCTGTATAGTTTTTATGCAGATGACTCATCATTATATATGTCTTTTAAGATCAATGAAGCTTCTGCGACAGCCAGCAATCTTGAACTTTGTATTTCACAAGTTAGGTCCTGGATGTCTGCTAATTTCTTTGTTTGAATGATGATAAAACTGAATTTGTAACTTTCTCTGCATCTTCCAGTAATGCTTCGGATGATAGAATACAGGGGATACGGGTCGGTGACACCCTGATTCCTGCTCAAAGTCAGGCAAAAAGTCTTGGAGTTATCCTGGATTCTGGTCTTACGATGTACCCTTATGTCAACAATATCTGCCGCTCAGCTATTTTTCACTTACGACGCATTGCAAATATTTGCAAATATCTTTCTAGATCAGACACGGAACAGTTGATTCATGCTTTAGACATCTCAAATTGATTCCTGTAATTCGCTTCTCTATGGTCTTCCGAAATATTCAATTGATCGCCTTCAACGTATCCAGAATGTAGCTGCCAGAATTGTAACTCGCTCAAGAGTCACTGAGCATATCACCCCGATTTTGTTTCAGTTGCATTGGCTGCCTGTGTCTCAACGTATTGTTTTTAAGATTCTTATATTCACCTTTAAATGTATCCATTCACTCGGTCCAACTTATCTTTCTAGCATGGTTAATTTGTACGTCCCAACCCGTAATCTAAGGTCCGCTGACCAATTTAAACTGTGTCAAAGCAGGTCGCGCACAAAGAAATATGGGGATCGTGCGTTCAGTATTGCCGCCCCCTTTTTATGGAACAATCTTCAATTGAGGTTCGTCGCTCCCCAAGCCTGACAAGTTTTAATCAAGTCTTAAAAACATTTCTTTTTAATTCTGCTTTTAACTGAACTCATTCATTGTATTTTTTGTTTTTGTTTTGTTTTTAATTCTTGTAACCTTTTTAAAATTGATTGTATTTTACCCAGCGTCTCTGATCACACTATTTGTGTGGATTTAGTCGCTTTATAAATGAATAAATTATTATTATTATTATTTATTACAACAAAAGAGAGGTAGGCCTTTTGATAAGTTTTAGAGGAAACGTGTACAGGATACTTGGGACGGTGGTAATGTTACAGAGTTTTCAAAATTGCGATAGTAGGCCTATTGGCTAATCAGCTGTGCGAAAGAGATAAGCTTAGGCCTTTGGAGCAAATAAACTAAGAAGAAGGCGACTTACGCATGGAAAGTCAACACTATTTTTATGTATAAAAAAGAGAATAGGTCCATAAACAGTAAGCTTATTAAGTATCCATTGCGAGGGACTTTTTCATTTCATCCATGATGCAAACTTATTGAAGTTCGTAACTTTTCTTTGTTTCACAAGGTCTTCACATATTTTGATACCAAGGGCTTGTTACTTAGGACAGCTTACGATTTACTTCGAATGACTTTTGAGTAACAACTGATAATTATTGCAAATTGCTTCTCTGTTTTGAACAGCGTCTGCAAAGGTAAGTCATTTGGGCTGGCCCAGACAACAGTATAATTTTACAACATATCTATCGTCTTATCGTGTCTCCTGTGTCCATTCCCGCTAATTCTGTCACGTGAATATTAACATAAGCAGTCGCTGCACGGTTATTGATCACTGATGCCATGATTTTGATTTGTCTCGAACGCGATTGGTTCAAAACTTTACGGGAAGTTCAAATTAGCCAATCAGCGCAAAGTATTTGTTACCTTGAGTGCGGGGCTTACTTTGCATAAGTAGCGTGGGTCTCGTTCTGTAGATCCCTGCAAACAACTCTACTGCTTTCCGCCTAGGTAAGTACAATTTGTAATTTTGCAATTTTTTTTTCTAGAAAAATTTATAAATTTCTGCAAAGCACTGTTTTGAGCTTATTCGGCCGTACGAAGACTTTTTCTCGTGACTCATGAGTGTGCGATACTGTTGGACGTTGAAAACTGTCACGTAAAATGCAGAAATATATCTGCATAGGGCTTCACAGACAGCAATGGCGGCCCATTAGGTCAATGGTTTACAACAGTGAGTGCGCGCCAACTGTTCGAGATTTCGATTTTATTCCCTTTTGCTGCATTTGCACCATATTTTCTTATTAGAGGCACAATCTATCACTCCTTTCCGATATACTGGTAAGTTTTTGCCCGTTTTCATGACGCTGTTTTGGAGTTTTACGGGATTTTCTTTGACAGGTTCTTTGTCTAGCCATGCCTATGGAGAAAGCCGTGTAAAATTTCGCCCATATTTTCTCCCTTGTAAAAAATCTCGTCTACTCGCCTATAGAATCCAATGTAACTCTACCAACCAGTCACAAATGAAACGCGGTTTGTAGTAAAACAATAATTGTTCAATCTAACCCACATTTTCCGCCTCATGGATTAATTTTAGCGGGTGTTTCATTGACAAGCCCAAAGATCACCAGTTTACTGACGTTGTTTTTTGGCTTTGTTTGACCTCCGAAAACCAGCCATGTTTTTTGCATGACGCCATAGCCATATTGCCTGACTGCATTTTGTATGGGATCTGTAGCTGCGTTTGAAAGCACCATAGCAAACCACTAGTACTATACAATTGATACTTGCTGTACAATTTTTACTCGAAAGTCGATTTGGTGTATTTTACACATCATTTCTGTTTCATTGGGGAATTTTAACCGCCATGATGGTCTTTTCTTTGTCTCATGGGTTGTCGTTTCAGGAAAATTTATGTGTGCTGTGGTCTGACAAGTGAAAACAGCTCAAATACAAAAACAGCATTTTACCCATGACATTATCGAACTCAATACACGACGTAAGACCTTCAATTTTAAAGTTTGCTAAAAGTTCTTTTTGTGGGATTTGTCGTTTCACAGTTACAATTATGAAGCATTTGGACATTTTTGTAAATGTTAATGAGGTTGTTCGTGTGATTTGGCGGGGTCAAAAGCGATTTTTTTTGCCTTTCAAATTCTCTGGCCCAGCTCATCATTGTCCTTGTATTGGCCATAGCTAGGAACCATACATGTAGTACACTTGCTTGAAGATGCCGAATGCCAGATTTATGCTGCCTTTTGGAAACCATTATTTCGTTTTAAATTTTGAATTGGGGTTAGATTTGTTTAATCATTTTTGCATGTCGAACGGTTTTGACGCTGTGCAGTTTTCACCTCAATATTTTTTTGACATTGTCTGTCATAGTCATCCCAGTGCATTTCCATATGAATAGTGCAGGTATAGTTTTGTTTTCAAAGTTTATGTATGTGAGGGCCATGGCAGACTGGTTTGTTTCTACGGTATTTTCAAAATGGAATAAGGTTGCAGTTTTCCAGAAGAGGTTGTACTCCCCCATTGTTGCAAATACTGCCCTTGTGTCTTTAGCTTCAATACCATACATGTGATATGTCACCATTGTGTTTTTGCTGTTGTGCTTCCATAGGCATATGACATCTGTCAAACTTGAATGTTTTTATATTGGGAGGTAATTGAGTTTATGTGTAGTCAGTGTCTGATGTCTGAGGGAAAAAATCGGTATGTTTGACATTTAACATGTTGGTCTGATATTTTCATTCATGAACATTTCTTTGTCTTTTACATGCTTTTCATGATAGAGAGATTGGTGCAGACTATGTTGTCGATTGTCTCATATTTGGTATCCAGTTTTTGAGTTCACTATTTTCATGATACTTCTGTCATACAGATGGAAATAAAACATATCCCACTCCCAGTAGGCGTATACAATAATATAATTTTTAGTGGCAATATTTTGAATAAAATTTGCCCTCTATAATAGTTTGAGTATTGTTGTGTGTATGAGGATGGTAGTGTTATGGTGTTCAGGTAGTAGACCCAAAAGATCTAGACTTCTCAGGGTACTGTTACTATGACAACATTGTCTTTCACAGAAGTTTTGAAGTGAGAGTGAAATTACCATTTCTTCTAACCACATTTTTGACATGTTCTTTCCAGTTTTGAAAAACTGAACTTACACTTCAAGGGATGTTGTTATAATGACATCTTTGGTGATTGACTTCATGTGTTTCATTTCTCTTCTGTGTGACTCCCTAAATGTTGTGTATGTCCCATGACAATGACTATGAGTTTACCAAGAGACTTTCACAGGTGCTTCATTGATGTTTAAGGTCATGTAGTTTATTATCTTAAAACTACTTTTCAGATTTGAATGTTTTTTAACCTGAGGACACACATACGTTTTTGAAATCCACCTCTGTGGTAACAGTCCTCTTGAATGTGAATCAGTAAATGCAGTTTAAAAACATATTCTTTCAGTTTGTTTGACTTGGTTTTACATGCATTTGGTCAATTTTTTTCCCTTTCTCGCACAGATATTTACCTTGTCTCATACAATCTCAGCATGGGGAAGAGAGACTCAAAGAAACCTAAAGGCAGGATGTCTGCTTATGCCTTCTTTGTGCAGCAGTGCAGAGAAGAACATAAGAAGCAATATCCCGAAGGCCGTGTTGAATTTGCTGAATTCTCCAAGAAGTGTGCTGAAAGATGGAAGGTATAGTATGGTAGTCAGTTCTACCTCTCTTATTCCGTGTACCTTCATAGTGTATAATGGTGTCTGTGTAGCAAGTGCTCTATTGGCATTGACATATATTTGAGCATTAAGAAACTGAAAGAGATGGCTGGCATTTTAACATTGGAAACCCAGCAGTCTATGTTGTGATGTTCAATTATTTTACACCACATATGTAACACATACTAGCTTTATCTGTATTTGTCTGTGGTCTATGATGCTGATTATGTAAACATGACTCAGTAAAGCACATTATTTGACAGGATTAGCAGAAAAATTGAGTGAATTTGAATGAAGCGTTTACTGAATTTTGGTTATGATTTGCAAATTCTTGCATGCATATTAACAATGGCTTAGCAGGATGTGGTGAATTGATGACAAGATCTTGCGTTTTCCTGCAGAAAATGACTGACAAGGAAAAGAAGGTGTTCCATGACTTGGCAGATAAGGATAAGGGTAGATACCAGGCTGAAATGGCACACTACAAACCACCAAAGGGAGAAGCTAAAGGAAAACGCAAGCGCAAGGACCCTGATGCACCCAAGCGCAACTTGTAAGTATCAATACTTATTGGGTTCCTTTCAATGAGACTGGGATATTGCACTTTATATGTCTTCTATGTAGACTCAGCAATATCAGATGTATGAAGGATTTGATGGGAGACAAAAATAACTTCTGAAAGGATTTACCCAGTGCTAGGATATAACAGCGGTTGTTTTGAATGTTTCAAGGAAGCTTTCAGAGGGCTCAAGATCAATGTTTCTTGAATCATCCGTGCTATCGTAGTTCAATGATAAATGTATGTAATGATTTGAATCAATGTTTGTTTCTAGGTCACCATTCTTTTTATTCTGCAATGATGAAAGAGGAAAAGTGAAGAAGGAGCATCCGGAATGGTCTGTCGGTGAAATTGCAAAGGCTCTTGGAGAAGCATGGAAAAATGTATCTGCTGCAGAAAAGGCGCGGTATGAGAAAGAAGCTCTAAAGGGTAAACAGAGGTACACAAAGGTGTGTAGAGTGATTATTTAGTTCTTGTCACGGACACTTTGCTGTCATTTTTGCCCTGTAGTCGAACTGGACATCTGCTGCAAATGAGAGAACGGAGAGTTCCTTTCAGAATATATAAGTGAAAGTACTATATACACAATTCTCATCAAGTCTGATTATAAGCTCTTTATGCTTATGGCGCCAACATCTTTGAGTTTCAGCGTGTCCACAGTCATTTGAGCCTCTCTCGTGCACTGTAAAGGGAATGTCCACTTTATAATTAGCCCTGATCAGGTGCAATATCAGATGTTTCAATACCTGTGCAAACTATCGATGCAGTTATGGATTTTGTATAACCCCTTTCATCCTGTCACAGGAACTTGCAGATTATAAGGCCAAAAAAGCAAAGGGTGAACAATCTAAGAAAGCTGCACCAGTCAAGAAACCAGAAACATCCAGCTCTGAGGAAGAGGAGGAGGAGGAAGAGAGTGAAGAAAGTGAGGAAGAAGAAAGTGATGAGGAATAAGAAGGAACAATATCCCCTCGCAGATCTTCTATAGTGAAAAATTTTACCTGTTAACATGGAAATATTATATATTACTCCTTGTCATTATTGTATTATCAAACCATACTCCTAGGCAGATCTTGGCTATGAGAAGATTAAAAAAAAGTTTTACATGCAGTCATTTCTTGGATTTTAAAGTGTCATCGATGTTAAGACAACGTGAAACTTTAAGATTTACACACAGTTAAAAACTGTATAGTTTTTTTCTCCACTATGAAGGGTAAACAAAAGTTTGAGGTAAGAAGACTGAGGCAGTACTGCAGGGTTGTTTTTGTATTTGAATAATGAAAGAAATTAATTTGTATCATGAGTGATGACACTGCCCCATGAAAAGTGTTTCTATTGGACCTAATGAAGAAATCTGTAAGATTGAAGACAAATTATGACTTTGTAAAAGAGGACATTTTCAAGATTTCAACAAAAAAAATCAACTTTTGTGTGTTTTCAATGTTTAGCTTAGTTTATTGTAGTATTTTTTTGGATATGTAAAGTCATTATTATTCCCAAGTGTTTTTAATGGTAGTCTTCAAATTTAAATAAAACTTTTTAAAAATTGTTTTTATGTGTAGCGTTGAATTTTTCATTGCTCTTGTTATTCTCTGTTTCAGTACTGATAAATATGGTACTGAAACCACTCACATTGGACAAAAATCTTGACCTTATACCAATTTTCAGAGTTTAAAAATAAAGGCAACATGAAAGTTGCAGATACATCTTCAATTTTGGAATTGAAAAGGAACTTGTTCTTTTGTAAAGGTACTGCAATAATCTACAGAAGAAACAAAACTGAAAGCAAACCAGGAAAGTTCTGTCAGCCTGCCTTGAATCTGATTGATGACATTGAGGTACCATAGATTATTAAATCTCTGTTACGCCTCGCAAACCCTTCAACTAAAGTCCAGAAGTGAGAAAGTGTGGCAAATAATAGTCCAAACCCGGAATTCAAATCGACCGCGGTACAAACAAAGCCATGTGCGCAAACACGCATAGACGTACGTGTACTTCCATACGCGTTCGTACACATGTGGGTTTGTGTGTACCGGCATCACGTGATTATTTGGGCGTACTGAGTTTGTAGAACGCATCGCGTCCTTTTTATTCCGGAGTAGATCAATTGGCCAATCACAAAAGGCAACAAGTTGTGCTTGAAGAGTGCATGTGCATTTTAGTAACACAAAATGTAATGTTGGTTTGTTACCAAGTATCTGTGGAGAGGATGATGGAAGTCATATTTGGCTGGTTGGTTGGCTGTCTTTGGAAAAGCAATAGTTGACAGGTGTTCATGCATGGTGGTATACAGTGAAGTACTCTAGTACAGTTTTCATCAGTTGTGGAATTCTGTTACCTTTAAGCATCTACAATGAGCTATGGGACAGCTGATCAATGCCATGACTAAACTGCAGCAGCTTTGACTTCTCAATCCCATTGACAATGCATAGTGATATGTGCTCTATGAAAGTTTCACATAACTTGGGCAGACTTAAGTACTGCAAATACCTAATAAGACACAAGTGAAAGGCAACACAACAACCGCATACTTTACAAACATGAAAACTAGAAGTAACTCAAAGAGACTATGCAGTCCTGTCATTTGTCTTGTAGCAGTGATGCAAAGCAGGTCAGTCACAGTGTTAGTGTACAATTGTAGGAAGGGAACTTTCTCATACAAAATGTTGCTTTATAAATTCCATGATGTAAGGAACTCTTTGAGTGCAATCAATACATGCTACGTGTTCTTTGTCAGAAAAACCCTGGATATAATGAAAAATTGATGCTCACATAGATTCTTAAGTTCTGTAACTGGAAAATCATAATGAATTGGATGAGAATGTGTGTAGGTGGGTTCCATTGAGGGTAAGCCTGTGCTGCACTTCCTCCTATGGACTGATGGTTTCTCTCATTGAATACCCAGTTCATGTATATATAATGAATTTTACAAAGAGATTTTGAAAAGCAATAGCAGTGGACATTTACAGTGTAGCAGGGAAAGATTGTGGAAATTTTACTGATACCTGCCACATGCTTTATATGTGATATCATGGACATGCCAAATCATTCAGAGACTAATTTACTCAAATACACCTGAAAATTGGATAATTTTTTGTATACTGAGTGCAACTCTATGCTGTGTTTGCTAAGGACAGCCTTCAAAGCTAACACATTGTAAAATATTTGCATATAATTCACGAGAGAAGGGACTGTGAACAAACTTCTTACTTAAACTGACTGCTACAGTTTTTCAGACAGTCATGGTATCCAAAGATAACATGATTATCAATTATACACCTTTTCCCAGGAAATACTGTTTTTTTAGAAGTAACATGACCTCATGATAAATTGGATGATAGTGCCTTGTTTTGTGTTTTTTCTTTGGTTGAGGCCATGTTCGGTGCTGCATGGGCCAATCACAAAGTGCCGTCTCTCACCTGTGGTGTTGCAGGAGAATATGTAAAATCAATGTTCATGTTGTTGTTTGATTTAGTGATGGCATCTATGAGTTTTTTGAAAAACTGCAACTTTATAATTGCATTGCAAACCCAATTTAAATTTCGCTTTTACATATACAGCACTTTGCATGATTTTATGCAATTTTATGCAGTTTGACAGAAATTCTATCATTTAACAAAACATGAGAATTTACTGAACATTTGTTTTTGGACAGCCGATATTCTGTGTGATTTACAGACCTGCAGAAATGATACGTGAGCAGTGATTTTCACATGGAAGTTTTGACAGTTTACCATGTGTAAATTATGCATAAACTATAAAATAAAGACAATCAAAAGGTAGAGAACATTCTTCATATCTTGAAGTGTGAAATCAGGGTTGCAGATTTAAATTATTCATAGTCATCACAAATATCCTGGCCTCACTTCAAGGTCTGATTATTACATTGGATTCCATTGTTTGATTACTACAGCATCAATGTAGGGTAAAAAATTTGAGACTGCTGACTGCCAAAATGCAAAGTCCATCTTGTAGTACTCTATTTAGACGAAGACAACAAAACATCAAAAGGTTTTATAACCATCTTACACGTAAATTTTGCCAATTATCATCAAATTTCTTGACACTGTCCAAAAACTGTGTATCTCGAAATAAGAATGTTATACAAATTCTTGCTTAGCCACATTCCCACGTCAAAAATCTTATCAAACTTGAAGCTGTGTTAGCTGTCTCTTTTTGCATTTTGTTTACCAAAAACCTCCAATCTTCAGCTTCAATTATGGAGGCATATTGTTTTTGAAAATATCTCTATTTCAATCTTTGGCAATGGATTTGGTCAATTGTTTTTGTGTATTCACTTGCAGTGGCTGTATATGATTTGTGAGTCGATTACACTGCTGTATGGCTACTTTGGAAAGTAAGGGGGTGGCAGTTTCATAAACACATACAAATTCGGCTCACACAGTGACAAGAAAATATACAATGAGTTTTAATTTATTCCACCAAAAGGCTTTAATAAAATACTGAAATTACAAATGCTTTACATAATTGACAACAACTGACATGATATGAATACGCACCACTTGTTTTCAAAAATGCATATCTTTGCTCTTCTCAAATAATTTACAATGATGACAGACCCCCTCACAGTGACTGCCTTATCACAGCCTAGACAGTACTATCACCATACCATGGAGCTTATGAGATAGCTACCCATACCCCTTCACACAAAAATTGTAACCTCAATATTGCAATACTGGTACATGTGTATATGAAAGTCTCAGCTCTCCAAACCAATACAATTTACATATCACCCAAATTAGGAGTGATCTCTTGCAATGGTTCTACAGTCCCCAAATTGTTAGCCAACTACTTTTTCTTCGGCAAGTAAGTTCAATTATTTTTTATAAATAAATCTACATAGTGGTCCATTTTAGGCTGATGGTACCTAACCAATTCTGTGATATTTTAATAAACAAAACAGAGACCTTAAAATTTTACTTATTGAAACATATTTACAGTTCAACACGCAAGTTTTTTATTCATAAAAAAGGAATACCAAAACGGAATACCTGTGATCAAATTTTGAAACCCCAATACATCCACACAACAAGCAAAATCTTTGTTTTGGTGATTTGAAACAATTGCTGACTTTGCTATGAACACCTGCTTAGGAAAGAATACACACTAACAAGTTGAACCTTGTTGAACTTTCCTCAGAAAAGGAATGAGATTGGCAGAAACGCTTTCTGCTATCATGAGTTCTTGTGGATATCAGACTGCCATAACAGACCAAAGCTGCATAAGTTTGGATTTACCATTGTAAGATAGAAGGAAACCACCTTTCTACTGATATTACTGGTAATCACGATGTGTATTTAACAAACTACAAAAGTCACCATGAGAATTGAACAACACATTGTAAGTAATGTTCTTGGGATAATTTTTTTCCCAAGTCAGCAATTATTAAAACTCAACACAGAGTTTTGGGAGATAAAAACTCCATTTGCTGACAAATTGACACCTAGTTTTGACTGATAGTTAAGTCTACCCCTACCTATGGCTCTATCATCTTAACCTGTCAAGAAATTTGATACATGACATTTGTCAAGCAAAAGCACATGAACTAATGTTCTCATATCCCTATTGCTATCAAGGTCTGGTCGAGTCACATACCTTGCCATTGGCTGCTTGTTGGACTCACATAGGGTAAAGGGATGCTGATGTTCATTTATCCGCCAGCAAGATCACGCTTAGCAGTGAATATGCACTGTGATGTCTGTATCTTAAGACTCAACATCTGCTATGAAGCCATAAAAGGCGCAACATGATGTAGCTGTGAATACGCAGTGATCTAGCTGTGAAAACAACTTATTCTCTCCTCGTGCTAACTACCTCAATAATAAGAACATGTATTTTCAACCATTTTCCTGTGAGCCGTCGATGGTTTCTGCAACGTTTGCCCTCTCGCGTAAAACTCATTGAATATGTTGGAGGTCAGTTCAAATTTGACAAGAAACCAGTGACAGCTCCCTAAAAAAGCCTATGGGTTGGCTCGTGGCAGTTCTGTGGCGGTGACCCTTGACCAGAGCGCGATCAATACGCCACAGCACTGCTGCGTATTCACAGCTAGATGATGCTTTGCCTTTTATGGCTTCATAACAATGTTGAGTCTTAAGATACAGACATCCCAGTGCCATCAAACATTCTTTGCTGCATGAAATCTTGACATTGGTATGAAAAAGCATCCTTGTCTGTTGATTGCTGGATTTGATGTTGTACAAATCTAGAATCTTATTCTACAAAATATTATTTTGAGCTGATACTGTACTTGTACCCACTTTGACAAAAATCTGTACTTTCAGTATCTGGCAGTGTCACAAAGCATGCTAACTCAGCAAGGTATATGTGTAGAACTTACACATGGTCTCTGTAAGGGGAAGACTGACAATGGCATCACTGCAAAGATCTCTTTGTACACACATCAATCTAAAACATACTGCACATGCAATTCTGTGGTATAGTTAGGCAGACTTTTGAGTTATGATCAAATAAACAAGTATGTAAACTTGTGTGTCATTTCACATGGACTGCGATCACCTTGTGTACAGACAGTTATTTTTTTTACAACTATATATACATGCACAAATACCTATGTGTGTCTGCACATATCTGTGGTGCACACTTTGTGAATGCATATGGGTGTGTTTACACGTATACATATGCAATGTACATCTATGTATGTATGTATGTATGTATATGTATAAACACATATGCATCACAAGTGTATACTTATGTTCTATAAATTATAGCTCTGAGTGAGAACATGTCAGTTTTTCTGAAGTTCATGGCTTACAATCTCTTGAGATTGGATCTCCTTCTACTGTCTGTGATGTAACTGACAAGTCAGACATCAGTACTTTTTGAAAGGTGAACTCACTTCAAATATAATACATGAAAACCAAACTGATGATTAACTACCTCAGTTACAAATAGTCTTTCTCAATTTTACAATATTTTATGGTCAGCAATGTTTACGATACGAAAATTAATAATCAGTTTCTAAGGCTCTGGTAGATGATATCTGTACGACTGCATTCAACCTTGTGATGGTGGCTGGAGGATTTGCAGTCATACATTGTGCGCACAAATTTTGACAGAAAAAAATAACAGTCTAGTATTGATTGGCATCATCAAAGGACTTCCAAATCCACATGGCGAACTTCTGGATTGCGTTTCTGTGAAATATGAAATGAAGATGGAGTTTAACGATTAATATTGTGTTTCTGTGAAACATAAAATAAAAGCGTCATTTAATCATTTGAATATTGACAAACTTAATTTAAACTATAAACAAGCGACCTAGCGGCCGATATAGCTCCGCTGTGTTTATGTAGAGAATAACTTTTTTTTACACATGTTGATGAGGAAGGTGGATATCTTTGAAAGCTCAATGCAGAGGCCAGAAAAAAGTGGCTAAAATAAGCTGCAAAAATACACAATTGAAGATTTCATCATACTTTGAATATATCACATCGGATCATACCTAAGAACATGTCAACCAAAGCTATCTGATGAGTAGTTTTTTGAGAATAAAATTTTCTGACCAAAAATGGCAACAATTGCCCCAAAAAATGAAATTGCAGATTTCATGTTTACACATGTTTTGACCAAAAATGGGAAAAATTGCCCCAAAAAATCAAAATTGCAGATTTCATCATTATTTTTTAATAAATGTCATTTAGTTCATCTGTAGAAACCTGTATACCAAATTTCAAAGCTATCGGATGAGTAGTTTTGGAAATACACGTTTTGACCAAAAATGGCAAAAATTGCCCCCAAAATACAAAATTACAGATTTCATCAGAAATTCATTATATATCACTGAACTCATCTGTAGAAACCTGTATACCAAATTTCAAAGCTATCAGACCAGTAATTTTTGAGAAACACATTTTTTGACCAAAAATGGCAAAAATTGCCCCAAAATTACAAAATTGCAGATTTCATCATAATTTCAACAAATATCATAAGGTGGTCTGTAAAAACCTCTATACCAAATTGCAAAGCTATCAGATGAGTAGTTTTGGAAATACACATTTTTTGACCAAAAATGGCAAAAATTGCCCCAAAAATACAAAATTGCAGATTTCATCACAATTTCAATAAATATCATGTAGTTTATCTGTAGGAACCTATATAACGAATTTCAAAGCTATCAGATAAATAGTTTTGGAAATACACATTTTTTGACCAAAAATGGCAAAAATTGCCCCAAAAATACAAAATTTCAGATTTCATCAGAAATTCAATATATATTACTCAGTTCATCTATAGAAACGTGTATTCCAAATTTCAAAACTATTAGACCAGTTCTTTTTGAGAAATACATTTTTTGACCAAAAATGGCAAAAATTGCCTTAAAAATGCAAATTTGCATATTTCTGCACAATTTGAACAAATCTGAAATAGATCATCCCTAGGGACATATGTACCAAATATCAAAGCTATCTGACTGGTAGTTTTGAAGAAGAAGATTTTTAAAGATTTTTTTAACCAAAAATGACAAAAATTGCCTTAAAAATACAAATATGCAAATTTCACAACGATTTGAATAAATCTGACTGAAGTCACCCTAAGTAAACTGCATATCAAATTTCAAAACAATCGGACAAGCGGTTTCAGAGAAGAAGATTTTTTTACCAAAAACACCAAAAATTGCCCCAAAAATACAAATATGCAAATTTCACCACGATTTGAACAAACTTAAGTGTGGTCACCCCAAGTGAACTGCATATAAAATTTCAAAGCAATTGGACTTGCAGTTTCAGAGGAGAAGGTAATTGTTGACGGACGACGACGACGACGACGGACGACGGACGACGACGGACGACGACGGAAAATCAACCTATTTGATAAGCTCCGCGTCGCTGACAGCGGAGCTAAAAAGCAGCTACAAAGGGCTACACATTATCATTCAAAAGATATCTCAATTTTCACCCATCTCTTTCACACATTACAATTGTTTTGGGTCAAAAGGCTACGAGCATATATTATATTTTGGAGCCTGGTTAAACAAGCCACCGTGAAGCTCTTGATCAAATATTTGGTTATCTATGGTCAACAACTATGACATGGGTCAAGAGGAACAGCAACACACATAATCTGTGATCTGGTAGCGATTGTATTTTCATAATCTGGCAGCATAATACCAATGCAATGAATGTTCAACTTCTGGTTCCCTAAAGTGGAAGTTTTATCGTGTTTTCCATCATTTTTGCTATGTTTGTCAAATGAAATTTCATGTTCTACTCCTAAAGCTATTTCAAAATTGTAGTGTTCAACATATCAATAATGTCTGTATATGTGTTATGTTATTGTTGACAACTGAATTTCACTCCTGACTTGAATTCTTTTGTCAATGATGCATGATATTGTACAAACTGCACTGTGTTGGCAGGGCTGAACACCTTTGTATTTAACGACCATTTACAGAGAAGAATGGGAGAATTTAATTCTGTCATAGAACAAAAATAATAAAACTAATCAATGAAAAGTTACAGCTATTGTTCCTGTCAATTTGAATTGCTGACATAAAACCCCAGAAGTCTGCAGTCCTTTGAATAACAGCTATTACCTTTAACTCTCGTTCTATCCTGTCAACCTCAGCACCAAGTCTGTCTACAATTCTCTCTCCATGTTTCACCATAAATGCCTCCATGTCTTCAAGTGAGTCAAAACTCTGTACTTCCTGTTCACATGTAGAAAAGAGCAGAGAATGCCATTGAAAGACTGCATGAGAAACACACTCACCTAGCTGAGGTCAGCCAATGATCTGAGTGATGCTACATTGTAGTGTAACGAGCGACACACTCATGATGTGACGGCAAAAGTGAATGTCACAGACTGTTTTTTATTAATCATCGGTCACCTAGGGAGTCATTAGGGTTAGGGTTATAGACAGAGTTGAAAGTAAAGGCTCTCAGGAAAACTATTTAAATTCATATTCAAAGGTTCATGTCCACAAATGTTCACTTATGCCGATAATACACTGACTGACACTTCAAGATCAATTTGAACCCTATCTTTCAGATAGATACTGATGGTGCAAATAAAATGATCTGATTGGTTGAGACATGAAAATAACCGTGCAATATTCGCGACATAGCATGGTTGTAATACATGTGAGCCCTTATCTAGAGAAAATTTCCTTTTTTAACGTTTCACTTCAGAATTTCAATTATACTGTAATGATGCAATAGCAATAAACAACCCCAGTAACAGGTATAACACTCGGTTTTGACCAGTTCACTCCATATATGCACTTGCTATCACTCATGCATATATATTGTAAACTGGTCAAAATCTCATGGTATACTGTCACTCAGTGTGGTTTATTGCTTAATTGAACCATTGAAATTTGTGTCGTTCAGATTGACCACTTTGCGTCGGTGTAGCACCGGTGCTGGGCCCAGGCCGATATAAAATAACCAATGTGGACACACTGCGTCGGCCTAGGGCTGACGTAGTTTGGTCCTGGCAATAAGGGGGGTTCAGGGCTGACCCAAATTCATGTGTGTGGACATGTTGCATCAGCCCTGGTCCCAGTTGACCAGGCCTCCGCCATGGATCGAAGTTGAACTAGTCACCCTATTCACACAAAACAAACGGCGTCTGAAACTAAAGTTTACACTTTATCGAAATTTTTAAATTCAGTCTTTATCATCCCATGTACGCAGAGCTATATCTTCCCACAACTTTTGCTCCGCAAGCGAGACCATGTCATTCAATTCACAGTGCACGTAAGAGACGCATTGGTTAACAATGATGTCAAAAATGCCACGCACTGGTTATTTCTCCACCGCCGTCATACATATACCCTACGCTCATTCAACAAATAGTGAAGATCTCTCCGATGATTAAAAGGGCGAGTGGTGGTCATATTTGCCCTTCTTGTGCGTAAAAACGCAGGAAAATCATGAACAGTAGAAACAGCGTGTCATTATTCAAATGCACCATTTTGAACTTTGACAGGTCAGAGGTCACAAGGGACGGTAAATTTACATCGGCCCTAATTCTGTTACAGGTAAGTGGGGATAAGTGCGGATGCAGCCCAAATCTATTCCCAAAAGGACAAGTATTTTGCATCGGCCCAAATTTCAGTTGGATTGCAAATGTGAACGAGGTAATTATGTCAAACACTGCATCCCAAACCAACCTTAACTAAGATGTACAGACTTGCTAACTCTTAGTCTGTCTGTTTGATATTTTGAGTCTATGCCTACTGAGATGTGGATTTCTTCAGTCCTCTAAATCACTGTTTTACAGAAAGAAACCCTCTTCCTGTGCCTTTATGATCTAGTAACCATTGGCAATGATCAGTTGAAAATAAATAATGTTCCCACAGCATCACATGTGAAAGATCAAAAGAAGGCATCCGCTCATTGTTCAAACAATTTTATGCAATTTACATGATAGCAGAACAAGTCAATAACCTGATCAAACATGAGCATGGACATCACCAAAGCCACTGTGATCTTGCTCAGTGCTTTGCTCTACTGAGATGCAAGAATGTAGTATCTCAGTGAACTTCTGTGCTGCTACATTATGTCTGGCAATGTTGATAGTTAGTAGGTTTGCTTATGTGTAGGGGGGAAGGGGTGATAATGAGGTAATTACACTTGAGTGAATATGAGGGGTAAGTAGAAGTGAGCCGTATATGCTAATTTAACAAGTTGCTAACTCAAGAGTGTTCCCAATGATTCACAAAATTATAGATACTATGTGATGCCTGCTGGGTAAATTTAGTGCTAATGAACACATATCATACAATCTGATTTGAGTTTCAAAAATCTGTAACTTTCAAAAGAAGTGGTCGTTTTCCATCTTTTTGCCTGTCCAGAGAAGTCTCTCAAATTTGTGATTTGTGGGCAAGATTCAGAAATGTGCAAGATTCCCTGGGCTATTTTTGGCTAGCATCAGTTCTCTCCAAAACGTGACATCAAGACTCATTAAATTGATACCTGTATAAAGTTACATGGCTACAGGAAAGTTGTCTGTGGTCAATCTGTAACCCAAATTCTACTTTTCAGCATCTATTGGTGAGCTGATTTGGCACCTTCTATCAATTATTGATCAATCTGAGTGAGACTGACTTCACATATAATTACAAGTCTTGAAATGTTGATTTGGTACTATACTGTTGGTTTGACATGGAAGACTCATAGATATCTGTCATATCTGACAAGCTGATAGAGGTCTCATGTTTCCCTATGTATGGTTTTAGAATTTCCAAACGAATTCAGTGTTCTGGGCTTGAATGACTTCACTGCTTACCTGCAGAAGCTGCTGAACATCAAGCTCATCCAGGTAGGATTTTGTAATTTCTCGCCCATCAAAGTCAACCTCGGCCTTGAAACGAACGGTGTTGACCCCCATGTCAGTAGCCTTGATGTCATGCACACCTCTGTATGACAAAAAAAAATTGAAGAAGGTACTATTAGCAAGGCAGGTTACTGTTAATACTATGAGTCTAGGGTGGGAATCAGTGGATAGCTGAACCAAGTGTAACTTTTGACACTTCTTTTCAATTTCTTCCAACTAGCTTGTTGGTCTACTTGCTACGGTACAACATTTTGAAATACCCAGTATTTGGTTCATCAATGCAGTGTGTCAGTGTGTAATATGCATTGTTATTGTTGACAAAATGGCCACCTCTCTCCACTCTGTATGACGATTGAGCACAATCCAAATCGGAAAAGATTTAAAGCAGAGGAGGGTTTTTGATCGGTAACAATTGTAACAACATATCGTGCCATAACAAATTCTTCCCGTGCCACTAATTTTGAGTCCCAGCATCTTTTTTTATGGTATTCAGTGAGAAATGGAGGATTTGTCGGGCATGGTGTTGATTTCTGTGGCAGTGATGTATAGTTTAAGAATGAAGCCTGTTAACACAAATATTTCCATATTTATGCTAAAAGCAGCATAAAAGTAAGTCCCCTAAATTTAAGGTTTTCCAATCATTTGTAAAATTCTGAGCATTTGTATATGAAAAATTGGTTATTACCCAATATCATCTGTTCCTTGCGTCGTATCAGCATTCGTGTCATTTGTGCTGCGTCAGACACTCAACTTTGTCTTTTGTCTAACAAAGCACAAATGACACTCCTGCTGATACTCTATAGGAACAGGTGATATTGGGCAACAACCTTTATTTCACTATTTTCAGTGACAGAAATACACTATTGCTGAATGATGTAGATAGGAAAGAGAGCAGATGTATGAGTAAATACAATGGCATCATCAATCAACCTTGCTGTAATATCCTACTACATTAACACATGTGCATGTTAAGTGATAGTCAATGTAAAAAGTGAAAATCTTGAAATGTTATATGTAACAGGGCACAAACAATGCCCATATAGTATTTCTGAAAAATCCTGTAACTAATTGACTGTTTCAAAACTCCAAGCAATATTTGAAATAGTCCTAGAAATACAATAATATCAAGAGTTATTAAAGACCCTCTGGGGATCATTGCAGCTGCTTTTTCACTAGGTACTATTTACACATCTTGTGAGTCAACAATGAAGAGTCAAAGAAATCACTTTGAAACAGCAAGCACAGCTGGAGGAACACAGTCACAAATGAACTTGTAGAACTGGCATTTAACCATATCTTTTGAAGATAATATAATTTTTATCATACTCTCAAGACAGCGCTGTATGCATTGATGTCAGCCGGATTCTGTGATTTTTCAATCAACATATCCATTTGATAGCATGAGATGTGTTTTTGTAAGGTATGGAAAGAGCTTTAATTTTGATGTGCCTCTCACTGTAACAAAGATGCTTCCATTCACCAAAATTGTTACCAATCATTACTGATAAACACACCAGCCCATGGTGGGGTCTGATGGTTACTGTTAACTTTACAACACATAAACAAAAACATTTTATTTATACCTTAACTGAACAGATTTCCAAAATTATGGCATGGGTTTAATATTTCTATGTCCAGGATTTATTTCACTTTAAAAAAGGGAAAAATATACTTTGGCAACAAGAATGTAAGGATATAGCTGCTTACCTGACCATGACATCATTTTCCAACACATCACTGATTTTCCGCAGTGACTCAGCGGGAATTGCACGTCCCAGCAAGACCTCGGAATTGCTGTAAATGAGGAACGATGAAACCATGGCAAGTAACCCACCCACAGCGATGGATCCGATGGAATCATAGACTGGATTGCCTGTCAGTGAGGTCAAGCCTATACAGGTACCAGCTACTAGCACACCAAGCACCGCTGCCGTGTCTTCTAGTAATACTACATTGACACTGGGGTCTCTGGCATAGTATACTGAAATAAAATACAAATCACCATTGAAGGAGAAGTATTACATAAAATGATGGATGTACATGTACACACTACCATGCAATGGTAGATAAATTACCAGGTTTTGGATCAAAATACAAAACATGGAATATAAGAGCATCCGTAATAATTCTGAAAAGCACAATTAAACAAACATTGTGTAAAAAGTTTTGCATATTTTAAACAATTTTATAATGAATCCTAAGGGCACAAAATCACAACTCACTGACATAATTTAATTCATGCTTTTCTCAAGACAACCATTACATTACATTGTAACTGGAACAAGATGACTGGCCAGTTGTCAAGTTTCTGTTTAGGTTCTGCCGAGAAGTTTGATATGCAAATACTTGTTGAAATGAATATTCGGTATACAGAGGAAATTTTGTCACGGTAGTACTATCTTTCACATGTAAAAGTGGAAGACAGTAGAAGCAGTAGCATAAAACAAATGCTATGTTTTTTAAATAATGCATGTGGTCCACATGGTGGCAAGAACATTGACTTTGAACTCACAGCCATTACATGCCCAGACATTTGAGAAAATAGTTTACACTAAAGAAGTCTCATTGATGTTAGCAGAAGTGCAATGACTTACTGTAATTTTTGATGGACTGTCCTTTTGCTTTGGCACTCTTTTTGATAGCATTCATTGCTACGACAAGTGTTGCTGAAGGTAGAAAAACATGAAAAGATTCAGCTTTTGAAACATCATACAAAATAAATTTTGGTTTAACATGGTTGAGAAGGACAACCTGCGTATAGGAATGGCTAACATTTCAGGCTTTTATTCTGGAGAGCATAACATTTTATCCTCAACAGGGTAATACTTATGCACTAATTCTTCAAGTAGCATCTCACTGATTCTGCACCTCAATGAGTCACGTAACTTCTCCAATGATCCATTAAACTCATTGGTCCAGCAGTCAAATTATACAAACCTACCAGTACCACGAAAGTGCAAGCGACAATAAATTAAAAACTTCTTCCATGTACATTACACAGAATATAGCTAAGCATGAAAACAGATCAAGGAAAGTTGGCTATTTTTTGACAGTTGTTATTATAAATGTGAATACAACTTTACAGCTTATCTCTGATGACTATGTAGGCCAAGCCATCTGATGTTACTAAATGTTTTCAAAATCTGAACACAGAAGACTAAACTGAAGTTAATATTGAAACTGACCTCCTTCAGAGATCAGTGAGCCAAGCAAGATGCAATATGCCCAGAAGAGACTGCCAATTGGATGTGGATCAAGCAATCCTGTGATGCCATGGTAGAAAGACAGACCGGCTCCAAGGCAGAAAATACCTACACCACTTATCAGGGAAGATACATACAGCATGTTGGAATAACCATACCTGCAGTAAAAAGCATCAAAGACTGAAATTTTGCACAGTGATGACTACGATTTTCCAAACAGGGATGCTGTCAACAATAGAGAAGCTTATTATAGGTGTTTTTGAACAGGTTTTGTCGCATGCCAGCTTTGAATCATAGACAGTCGAGATGAATGTCTATGTTTGAATACAGTAGATAAGAGATCATTTTCACAGAGAGTTATCCAAAACTGCTTACACTGACTATTGAGCAGATGGCGCTTCAATATCTGAAAGCTGCATTTGTTGTCCCCGATAATGTTTACTCATTTGAAGTATGCACGGGAGAAAGTCTTTGTAAATGGGTGAAACACACTTGCCATTGAGGGCGCTATTTTGAAAGTCTGAGGTACTTTGCATGGTACTATTGCAGAACCCCATGGCCGGTGAGTGCAAGCGCGCCGTACTAAGGGTTCTGTTATTATTACATATGTTCTATCTTTTATTTGCATCATTTATCTAGAGAATCGACGATTAGTCGTGCGTACTACTTGTCTGTCAAAGCTTCAGGGTGACCCTGCAGAGTTATATAACATTAACATCACTGTAATGAGGCATCGAATCAGCTTTCACTTTTCATTGGTCAACGCCGCCACACCCTCTATTTTGATTGGCTAAACTATTGTTTACTTGTTTATCAAGGATGACGTATAGAGGAACGTCGGAGGGCTCGAACTCTGCTTACGGTATCGCTCACACATACATACGTAGCCACAGATTAGCAAACAAAGAGAACTTTGAACATGGAACGTTTGATTTTTTCACATTTTGAGCTTGAAATTCTTTTCAATGATCGATACAAATAACAGTTCGAAGATTTTTACGGGAAATTTAAGAGTAAGATACGGCAAACGTGACTTGTCGAATGATCAGTGTTTACCATGGCACACAAGCGCTCACTGTTATCAAATAGCGTGTAGGACACACAAGCACAGAGTAAACTGCATGCAAAAGTGACTTTATATTGTAAATAGGGAATGTCCGGTGAGAAAACTACTGGCAAAAACGTCTCTGAAAATGTTTACTGTTTAATTGGCTCCGCTGCGTCCGAAGTTACCTGTGTTTCGATGTATGTTGGCCGCCGTGGTACGGCGGCCACCGTGCGTATCCATGGAACTAGGAACGGACGTAGCCAGTTGTCAATGTGTTTGCTATGCTGTCAAACAAACTGCTCTTCCGGATAATAAAAATCATCCTAACACTGTATTAAGTACATGCAATTTTCTTTGTCGTAGTTTTTATTGTTAATGTCATGCATTTTACTGTAACTAGCATCGAACCAAAGTGAAATGAAATCTTGTAGACGACATTTTTGTGTTTACAAAACAAAAATAGTTCCGGGTCAAAAGTGGTAAATACTCATAACATAAAGGAATGGCATAATGTTTTGGTATTGCACTGCAGTGCAAATTCCAGTAGTAGTACGCGCGCGCTCGATGCGAATAAACTGTGGTACATATGCAAGGTACCGTAGTTCATTTCAGACACCCATTAAAAACTTTGCGAAGTGAATCTTCATAGTAACTGGGAGTAATTGCAAGGTTTTGGAGCCTAAATCAGTGGTTTTGGAACCAGGGTAGTATTTCTGCTGTCCCCTGATGGAGTGTTGTTGTTGTACTAAGAAAGGACTTGGATAAAATCACAGAGGAATCCTTAAGTAACATTTACTAGCAGTCTGCTATAACAAAAACAGTTAAACTGAAAAGAGGAAAAATAAATACAGTGAGTGACATAAGCTATAAATCTAAGATTTTGAGAAGATTGATGGAACTTACGGATGGTCTGGTGATGGTTTTCTGATGGAATGATAAATACCAAAAGCAAGGATAATCTGATTGCACGTGTCTGCGAGGGAATGTATCGCCTCTGAAAACATACTGGCAGATCCAGAGAACAGCCAGGCTATGAGCTTGCCCACAAAGTTGAGGGCATTACTGAAACAGAAAGCAAACATATTATGAATGGAAGTGAGAGTGATGTCTCATTAAATTTGCACATACATTACAAATACACATTAACAAATTGTACTTCTGTACTATGTTGCACAATGGTACCGAGATTCCTCAGGGAAAAACTGTCTTGATCATAGTAGGTAAATCTACTGAACATCTCGTGATTGGCTTGACAGCTCTCTTTACCAAATGGTATCTGACAAAAACTGCTAGTATAAACAGGGTTCAATAAGTGCTTTCAAAACTAAGGCACCTTTAATAATGAGAAGTCGTTAATAGAAGGCCTCTCTGTAGCCGATAGAGCTTAATTCACCAATTATTATTTTACTATGATGAAATAGAATCTGTACTGTAGAAATTGCCACCTGATGCAAACCCAAATCTAATCACATATTGGCATTTACACAAACACAATACCAGTGGACAAAGGTGCAGCTGTTTATGAATATTGTCAAAAACATTCAGCTTCACATAAAATCTGCACTCCATTATCAATGCTATTATGCAGTGGTCCTCTTTCACTACTGTAACCATGGAAACAAAATCCTGGAATGAATCTCAGAGAAGCTGAGAATTTCTGTGGGCTTTGGATACAAAGAGCATTATCACCAGTTATCTAGGGAGTCATTATGGATAGGGTTAGGGATGGAATACATTGCTAGAGCCCCCCATGAAAACCTTCGTAGTTTATAGCTGAAGGTTTGTATCTACAACTTATCACCTCATATGTCATATGCATGACAATGTTGACAGGGGTTAGAAACAAGAACAGTGGATGAATTCCACAAATGTTGACTTACATGGTGATTGCTGTGAGTACAACTCTTCCTGAGCCTTGTAGCATGCTTGCTTTGGGCTGCAAACAATGTCAAAACATATGTTAAACAGGGGATGCTAAAGCATGGTACATCATTCAAAATAAACCATGTAACTCTAAGTAAACAAATTGTTAGTATACAATATGCAAATGTTAAATGTGTTGTTTTGCTTATGAATTTGTTGTAAACATGAACTAATGTATTATTTATTTGAGGAACTCCTCAAAGCCAATCTTTCATCAAAGAACTCTGAAAATATCACAGAGTTGTATGACAAAAGTAAATCCTTGCTAAGTTACAACTTTTTAAAGAGACAAGACTTGTCAATCAAGAAAAGTATAAAGTCAAACAAACAGCACAATGGCTCTCTTCCATGCAAAAAAGTTTGCAGGTTTGTTGTGGAAGTGTTAGCACTATAGGATAGAAAGTCACACTCCAGCTATTCTTAATGAAAGCAGCAACCACCTATTAACATACGTTTTCAGCTTTCTTGGTAAAGGCATAATACTTCGGTTCAGTATCAAATACAATTATTACTGAATTTTTACAGCTATATGATGGCATGCATGCACACTAAGATAGCATTGAAAGCACATACACATGCAAAAATACTAAAGGTGCTGGCTTACTGCTTCATTCAGTAAACATACAATGGCATTTGATATCACTGCTCTATAAGTATTGGAAAGCAAAGGTGATTTTCAAGTGTGGGATTTTTCATATATTTCATGGGAAAAGTTTGAGAAAATAATCATCAAGATAACATCTTGTTCCAAACTGAAGAGTTTATACAAGATTAAGGCGATACCAAAGGATTCAAATTGCTAAGCATCGGTTGCTAAGGGTAATTTCCAAATCAATCAAATGCAAATTTTTCATGGTTTTCTTCACATAATAAAGATTTACAGAACTATACGATTCCAAAAGACGCAGGTTTGTTGCGCAATTGGTCAGTGACGTCACATATATACAAATTTTCACAGCTCTATTTTAAAACGTTTCAGCTCCTACAAATTTGCACCAAATTTCAGAATGTAACACATGAGATACTTGTTTAAAGCTCCTAGCATGGACTAGGTTATCTGTTAAAGTACAAATGATTTTTGAACAGGAAAATCTACTGTGTCATTTTGTGAAATTTTGGTGAGTTTTACGGCGATATCTCATAAATGGTCCGGAATTTTTAGAAGCTCATGCTTATCTATATTCTAATGTATGACTTAAATAATCCTACTAAAAATCAGCTAAATTGGTTTACAATTGAGAGAGTTGAAAGATTTTGAGCATTTTCAAAATACCAGCAGTCGAAAATCCATAGAAACAACGAAACGGTAAGATTTTGCATGTGCAAAAGTGCATATTTGGAACGTTGCCAGTGATAGCAACCAACACGCGCTTTGAATGTAACACTTCTAGAGCATGTTATTATTTAAAATATTAATTTTAATACATGAATGTAACTATGGTTACTACAGAGTATTATCAATTTACATGTATTTTAATGAAAGATACTATAGAGATACACTATTCAATTTCTATGTCAGTAACTGATATGACAGATTGAAACTACAGCCTACTGAAATAAGTCTTGTTAATGATTCCATTCTGGCTAGGACATCAGTAAAGCTGGGGTGATATACTGAAATGGGAACAGTGATAGCATGCAGGCAGTACCTTTAACAACAATTCTTTAATACCAGAACCAAAGAGATATGGAACTTCTACCTGACTAGTGCCATAGAATTGCTGGTGTTCCTTTATGGCTTTCTTCAGTAAAAATACATCTGTGCATGTGAGATAAAGAGACAGAAAAAGAGTTGAATACTTTGAAATGCTTATTATTAGTATGCAGCAGCAAACGAGTAGTTCTCTTTGTATAACTCGATAAATACAATTTTGGTGACCAAACCACTATGCTGGCTTTTCTATTGCACGAAAGCATACATTGTGTTGGTCTTGAATACTGTAGTATGCAGGGCTACTGAGCATCCCATGGCAGCTATCTTTCATGGGGTTGTAGCTTTACATGACGTAAAGTTTTGTGGTGAATACTTTGGGTGAGTTAACTGTGCTAGACATGTCAATGAGGAGTTAGTAGCATGCCAAAGTTCCCAAATACCCATAGTTCTTTCTGCACCGTGTGAATATTTTCTGCATTGTTATGGCAAAAGCATCATTCACACTTATTTAAAAAATATTCACTTTCCAGGACTGAACGACAAATGTACTTGAGTTAGACTCTTTTTGATTACCATTTTTTTGTAAGGATTGTTTTTTCTCCAAAACGAATTATGAGTAGGGATAATTGCTCAAACATGATAAATGCCAACAAAAACATAAAAACATGGTGAAACATGGGACCCAGAGAAAATAGTCTGAGATAAAACTTCATGTTAGAATACTCTAGACGAATTATTTATGAATCATTGTAGTATTTATCAGTTCTCACGTTCTTTGTAAACTTCCTCTTGCTTCAGACGTTTCTTTTTCTCCCTGTCCAAGGCTTCTTTACTTCCCCAAACTTCCATGGCTCTGTGAGAGCAACAAACAACAAAAATCGATTGATACCATGCTGTTCAAAGTCTGTCACTAAAATCATGAGATCTGACCAAATTATTATCATTATTGTCCTAAGTCCTAATTTTGGGGACCAAAATCACTCTCTCTTGGAAACAGGTGGATCAACACCAATCAAACAAAGTCAGCTATGAACTGAATAACACTGAAGTGCCAACAGTAGGATAACCTCTTCATTAGATCTTAAGTTATGGGTGAAGTTAATGGAAATACACTCATATTCATAAGGTCAGTTACACCCCACTACAAATAGTTTACCACGCTCTTCTAAGAAATCAACAACTCAGCAATATATAAACCTTAAACTGGATTTCAGGAATCAGTAACTTTGTGCCACTGCAATTGCAGCAAGGTTTATGTCTTGCAAGCCTCTCACCTTGCTTCAACATCAGATCTGAGATAAACCATCATTCCAGACTGCCCATCGGCTTCATCAAATGGACTTCTCCTTCTTGTCTTTCTAATTCCATCTAAGTCACTGCCAAACAATTGAAATCAATAGGCATGTTAAACACTGGTCATAACCCTGTCATTGAGAAACTGCACGCAACTATGGCTACTTCTTCCTTTGGATATTGTGCTTGGTGAGAGTGTAGATATATTCCTGTCAATGTTTGATTGTTAATGTGCAAGAGGTACCTGAAACACATCATCATATTAAAGCTCATTTACTATAACTTTAGCTGCAAACAAACTTTGATGATACCCGTTCGCTGACACACCTTTCAGACTTTTGAAATAAAGTAGCTAACATGATAAAATGCTGTAATTTTACACTCCTGTACTGCATGGTTGCTGCACCTGTTTTATCATCATATACATTTTTATTCTGTCAAGACATCATCCAGACAACTATACATGATTGCGTCCATACACACATTACACAAAAAAAAAGACGACAAAGATGAAGTTTATTTGACACACACACACACACACACACACACACACACACACACATATATACACACACATACAGACACACAAAGAGACAAAGACACACACACACACACACTACATATAAATATCAAACATAAATCTACCTTGATTTTAGTAGATATTCCTTCATAGCTCTGATGGCAGTGATTGTATTATTATCAGTGTATTGCTTGGTATAGTCTATCCTCTTTCTTCTCCTGATGGCGGGTTTGACTGTTCACAGAAAGTAATTATAGTGAGATTTTTAACAGGTATGAATGATTTTACAATGAAGAAATTTGCTACAAAAAAACAAAGATATTCCTGGACAAAACAAAAACAAGAGAAGGTTAAAGATTAGTATAAATTGGCCACAGGCCTACTTGATTTGCATTGTTCGATATTTCTATTCAACAAGTCATCGTTGATGACACAGTCCCCGCTTGTCCATTTTGTTATAATCTTTGGTGTCTAGGTAGCTGTGGTCTAGGTAGCTGGAATGACATTGATGCAACGGGTGCATCAGGCCTGTGACTTGCATAGTAAAGTAATCAGAGGAACATTCAATAAATGACTCATCTCTGCCGGTAATGACCACTGAAGGAACTTTTGATTACATCACACATAACAGTGCCCTCACTGCCTCTAGTGTCATGACGGCACATACTATAAACATGGTTTGGTGGAATTTTCGAAATGGTATGGGATTGAGTATGTTGTTGTAATCAGCCATTTCGGATCATATAATGAAACAAATTAATGTGCACAAGAATGCAGCCATTGTATTTTATCTTCGTATCACGTTTGAACAAAATCAGTCCATCGAGGGACAGTGACCTATGTTTATGTTTCAAAGACATAAAAAATCATACCAAAATTGAAATCAAATGGCTGTCTATTGACCATATGGATCATAGCACAAAATTAGTAGACATGCATATGTATGCCATAGTACTTTATCGTTGTACCAAGTCTCAACAACATTGGTTAAGGAATATTTGCATATGATTAAACCTCAAAGACATGAAAAAATCCAAAAATGACCATCTGGCAGCGATATTGGAAAAAAATGACAATCTTGCAGACATATTGGAACATCATGTCACAAAGTAAATTGGCATGTATATGTATGCCATAGTGCTTGATCTTTGTGCCAAGTTTGGACAAAATGGGTGTAATGACCTTTGAATTACGCTTCAAAGACATGCAAAATTCCAACAAAATGGCAGTTCTGCAGCCATATTGGATCCTATCGCAAGGTTAATTGATACATGCATATGTATGCCATAGTGCTTTGCCTTTGTGCCAAGTTTGAACAAAATCGGTTCAAGGATGTTTGAGTTATAGTTCACAGACATGAAAAAATAGGAAAAAAATGACCACCTGTCGGCCATATTGGATCATATCACGAAATAAATTGGTGTTCATATGAAGGGCATAATGTTTTGCTTTTGTGCCAAATTTGAACAGAATCAGTTCAAGGATGTCTGAGTTATGGTCCAAAGACATGAAAAATCGCAACAAAATGGCCGCCTCACGCCCATATTGGATCATATTGCAATATAATTTGACATGCATATGTAGGCCATAGTGTTATGCCTTTGTGCCAAGTTTGAGCAGAATCGGTTCAAGGATGTTTGAGTTATGGTTCAAAGACACGAAAAATCACAAACAAAATGGCCGCCTCGCGGCCATATTGGATCGTATCGCAAAATAATTTGACATGCATATGAAGGCCATAGTGTTATGCCTTTCTGCCAAGTTTGAACAGAATCTGTTCAAGGATGTCCAAAGACATGAAAAATCGCAACAAAATGGCCGCCTCGCGCCCATATTGGATTGTATCGCAAAATAATTTGACATGGATATGAAAGCCATAGTGTTATGCCTTTGTGCCAAGTTTGAACAGAATCTGCTCAAGGATGTCTGAGTTATGGTCTGAAGACATGAAAAATCGCAACAAAATGGCCGCCTCGCGCCCATATTGGATCGTATCACAAAATAAATCGACGTGCATCTGTAGGTTATAGTGCTATGCCTTTGTGCCAAGTTTGAACAAAATTGGTTCAGTAGTGTCTGAGAAACTGTTGATGACGGACAGACGGACGGACGGACGGACGGACGCACAGACGGGACCCAATCTATAAGTCCCCGCCGGACTTCGTCCGCGGGGACTAAATAGCTCCTTCTACTTTGCAGAATTATTTCATATTATTTCCTTAAAGTTATCATCAGATAATTGAATGTGTAACAAAACAGCATTCTTGAAACACTACTTACCGGTATATAGAAAATTCACTTATAATTTATCCACTGTTAAGGTGATATGCACCTCGAAAGTGAAAGACTTAAACTTTCGCTCTAACTTTCCTCAAGGAATCTTTCAATCATTCTCTTTCAAAATCAAGAATAAAAATAGGGGGTCACTGTGCAAATTTTGGTACTAGAGAAAGAAATAACCCAAGATTTACCGATATTAGAAATTCAAAATGGTGGCCATACCTGTGTTAACTCTATGGAGAAAAATAAAAATTTTCGAATTTCAAAAAACTAACCGGTGAAAAGTTTTCTTTCACCAAGAGGTTTAAAATGAACCCCCACATGTGGTATATCAGAAGAGAATTGTAAAAGTTTGAGAGTCCGAATGTCTGCCCCGAGGTGCGTTCTACCTTAAGGTGTACTAGTACTATGAATAATGCATGTTTTGAAAGCTTATAACGTAATGACTATCTACACCAGCCATTGACTTTGAATGCGTAAGCTGTCTTCTCTTGTTTATATCAATTGTATCATATGCTTCCCTCAAACAAACAAACAAATAAACAAACATCACTTTCTCTAGTTCATAAAATGTGACATAAAACTGAACAAATAATACTATTTTCCTTTTCAAATTAATGAAATTCCTCATTGAATTTCTGTATACAGAGAAGATGGTGCCCAACTTTGTGGTACTATGCTAAATGGAAATGTACGTCAACATATAAGTACTGCGTGTCATTCCATATTACCTGTGGAAGATCACTTTGAAAACAACATGGTCCATCAGATCAAACTGTTGATGCAAGACAAGTAAGAACCTAAATTAGTCACAGAATGTTCTATCTTCAGAGAAGTACACAAACCTTTAATAATTGCATCTTTGTTTGTCCCACTAGGTTCCTGCTTTGTCCCTGCCCCAGGTGTTGTTTCCTCTTTTGTCCCTGTCCCAGATGTTGTTTCCTGCTTCTTATCCGACTTAGCTGAGGTCTCCTTGCCGCTTTGACCACTGCTTCGAACAAATCTGACTGTGTACTGGTTTCTTGGTTTTGGAATGTTGCAACAGCAGCTGTGTTTGGAGTTGTTGCAGTGAAAAACATGCCAGTCCCTTGACAGAACATGATATTGCCTTTGTGACGATGCTATAAAATTGAACAATGTTATTTGGTTACTTGATATGACAAAACTTCATGCTGAAAAACATGCAAGATTTTTATTTGATATTGATATGAAATACAAGAACATGAGTGTTCCTTCATTTATGAAGTTTGATTTTGTTGAAGGTAGACCTTTTGTGCTCACATAAATCTTCAAAAATATCAGAAATTCAAGTTAAAAACATATGCTTGAAGTTAGAGTGATCTTGACACTTCAAAAATAAGCATCCGTATTCAACAGTATTTCTGGGTAATCAACAGATGACCTGTCAGTGAAATGGAACTTATGGAAGGGTAGTGTTGACTTTTCAGAACCTGAGACTCAAAGTTACACTTCAGATCTCAGATGTAACATTGATAATTTGTAATATTCAATCTACGCCAGTTATGAGCTGCCATGAAATGTGAACTTTGTGACATAAAGATCGCTTTAAATTCGGGATATTTACTCATTAGAATGGTCACAGCCTCGATTGATTGCTTATTTTTGTATTACACTTTTATTGCCATAATGTGATGTAAATCCTATATTTACAAGCAAGCAATAAAATATTATTATTATATTATTATTGCTGGAGGTCAAGATGGCCTGATCATGTACATCTCCATGTATGGTCTATAGAGGGTGTATACTGTTCTGTCCTCTGGTATTGATCATCCATCAGACTCTCTCACACCCCCTCACTAGGGCTGGGGACACACTGTGGCTAGTAAAGCCTAGCTTAGTGAGCCGGTACTGGTGCAGCCAGCAAGGAAGTACTACCTTCCATTCTGCAAGATATTTGAGTGAACTGTGAAGTCCTAAGGTCAAATATAGTCCCTTTTCAAAATTGACCGTGGTTGAAGTTTGTAAGTTTTCAGATTCATGGACAGAAATGATCATTTATTTGATTTTGCAATACCTTTCTGTATCACAATATCTTTCATTTTTGATTTTATGTCAATAATTCTTGCACATTATAGTTTGAGAGTGCCAAGACTGAGGTTTATAATGTGAGCTATGTCAAGTTTTTGAGATCTGAAATCTGAATCTGAGATCTGAAACTGAGTCAGAGGTCTGAGACTGGAGTCTTAGAATCTGAAAAATCAACTCTACCGTTATAAAAGATAATGTAATTCACATCTTTATAAGATACTGGGTATTTCCCCAGAAGAAATTTGTTTTCATTTCCTTCACACGATACCTTGACGCCAATTATCAACATTCAAATGGGTTTCAATAAGACTTTTAGGCTTCCTATCTAACTTTTGTCATTTTTGTCAGTAAAATATGATACGTTTTTAGCAAATGTTAATCTTAAAACAAATCCTAACCCTTGACCCTTTTTAAAGGTCTGATGTATGTAATTCCTGAAAGGTATATCCCCAAACTAATTTAGTTCAGGGCTAAAGGAAGTCTTGGCCAGGTTTCAGACATAGATGTAAATTGTAAAGTATAAACAACAAGTAATTTTAGATAAGCAATCATGCATAAAGTACTGCAGTTCTGCAATAAAAAATGCTGAAATCAAACAAAGTCGCACAAAATTGATAAAAAGTAGGATTCTGGGAGCACAAACTGGTATGTAGAGAAACATTTACACTTTAATGGATGAAAAGTTTTATGAGGTGTTCACAGTAAATCACAGTGCCCTGTCTAACAGTCTTTCCGGAATTATTTCTTTACTTTAACATTGACAATTTATTCTAAGATGATATTTATATGAAATTTGATGACAATAAAAACAACTTTACAGCAGGGGGAGGGGGTGTGACCGATATTGTTATTTGGGCCCTTATCATCATTTCAGATCACACATTGGTTGATCAGTTGTTGCTGTTCTGTTATCAGGGCATGGCACACTGTAAGCGCGTCATTCTAACAGAAAAATCAAAAGGCATTGGCGTCAGACAATGCAAGACAATGCAAGACAATTATAGTGTTGATGCATAACTAGTGATTGTAATAATGTCTTTGTGTGAACGAAGACCTGTTATCACACGATTTCTGTTTCTGCATGATAAAAATTTGGGGATGGACAGGGTCAACATTTATGAATAAAAAAAAGAGCGCACACGATGCAGATGATTAATTTTCCAGCAACATTGAAACCGTGAATTAAATTACAGAAAAAATACATCCTTCCCACTGCAAAATCTTGCACGAACCTTATATCCAGCTATCCATCAACTGACTTACCCGTTGTCGACTGCACTGACAAGGGTGACGACGATTGCACACTAGGCGATAACGATATTTTCGGTAAAACGTCGAAAAAATGTCTCTGAAGGAGGCGTCCTTGTGTTGTTAAGCGGCAGAACATATTGAATGTCCATAGAAGTTACAGTATATTAAATATGCAAGGAAAATAAGCGGCAAATAATAACACCGTCATTATCGTCAACTTCTCACAGCCATTTTGTGTACATCCCAGAGTTCTAGGTTAGACCACTTAAGCTACTTATAAAAAAAGGCAAGAAAATGTAAATTTAGCATTCATTTTTCCTCGTTTATTACATTCGTTGCCATTCGACAAAGTTTCATGTTTCGATCTAGTAATAACTAAATTACAAATTGCATCGGTAGAAAGAACTAGTTTATTTTGCATCTTTATTAGGTCATACCTAGCTAAATCTTTGTAAGCTAGGGTGACATAAAATTAAAATGGCGACGTTAATCGGGAGAACATGTGTAAGGCGAGCACACTGTGTGTGCACCAATATTACCGCTCGAAATCTTCTTGACCACACGAGAAACTTTCGCAGTATCGTTGTAAAAGGACAAAGTAGATCCGCGGGTCAGTTCTTTCCCTTTTCAATCATTGTGATGCGTGCCTTGCCTTTACGTAACTCGTAGGGCTTCGGTCAGCTGATCGGCACACGTGTGTGTGGAGCCTTGTGTGTGGTTGTGTATGTGGTACCATCGTTGTAGAGGGACAGTGGTACCATAGACAGTCTACGATAGTAATTAGAATTGCATCCCAGTTTAAATGTTTGCATATCAGGAAAGGCAACCATTTCCAATTAGTGTGGTGCTATTGTGAAGAGGAAGGAAAATTGCCGTTGTAAAAAAGGCGCTTGAGTGCTCAGTTTACAGTAATGTACATGCGAATTCCACAGTGTAATTTGTACACCCCAACTTCGGAGCGCCTGTGCTGCCACCCATAGCAATAACAACAATAGATATGCTACTTGTAATTACAGTGGGTTTATACCTACGGGACTGAAAACGGGGATGACAATAGCCAACTTGCTAGTGCAATCCCAGGGTGGATTGCATCAGCTTAGTGTCAGCATGTTGGTTGCAATTAGTTTCCATCAACAGACTAGTATTAGCATGGATATACAAAATACATTTTTGTATATCCATGGTATAAGTGTCAATCAAGGGAAAGGGTCTTCTCGCTGTTATTTTACAAACTGTAAATTTTTATAAAACCAAACTGAAGCCAATATTATGTGCATTCATATCAAGTCTGTTGGTGTCACATTCAGATGACTACACGTGTAGATTTTAGCTCATATTTGGTTTTATATATAAATACCAAAATGAGCTTATATGATGAGTCTGAGTGGCGTCTGTATGTCTGTATATTTGTGGGTATGTGCGGATGTATGTCCGTCACACACAAAGGCTCCCATACCGCCAAAGCTACCGTCTCAGTATTTGGTGTACAGGTAGATGTAGGGGTTGAGATGTGAATTTGTTCAAATGAACACATCAGTGTCAAAAATGTGCAAATGAGGTAAGAAAAAGGGAAATTCTGCAAATGTTCATGAGTGGTCGCATGCCAATGGCTGAAACAGGATACTCCACTGACCTGTAGTCATTTCCTGTCATTGTTTATGAACTGTTACATATTAACAGACCTGCTCAAACTAAGGGACGGACCATTAGATCTTGGGAGGGGGTGGTCACAATGAAATTGTTAACATATTTCTAAAAAAAATTTTTTTCAAAATGAGAAAAGCTGTGCTAATATTTTTTACTAAGTAAATTTTCAGATTTATAATTTTTTTTAGTTAGACGCTGTCTGAGACACAATGTACATCCATATCACTAGCGCAAATAAGATTGCGTGCTGTAACTACTTATGGCCCAGTGATTTATATTGCTGATAGATTTCGCGAAATGTTGCAGATCATCTTTTGACAAGCTGAGAAGCTGTTTGCAAAAAATGTGGTGAAATTTCAATATTTGTGTTTTTAGGACAATTTTTGCCCTTTTTTGATCAAACATCAATTTCTCTGTAGCAGTATGTCAAACTTCTGTCATTCTTGTTGTTTTTCTGGTTGTACTGTGCAGAAATTATTGTCATAACATCAACGTAGAATTTTCCTGCACTGAACAGATAGAAACAACATTTATTGTTGATCTTTGGTACCCATACTGGTATGTACCAATTCTGATCAAATGTGAGCGACACCGTATAATTGCGGTGTAGATTTTTTAATAGTGTGGATGCTTTGAAACTGAAACAAGGCAGCCCACAACTCAGAATTATCATTGAAAATATTTTGTAAACTTTCCATTATAGGTGGATACCTCACTGACAGTCCAAGACCCAGATGCACTTTATACTGTCTATCGAGATCACTGTGCAGTCAGGCACAGACTGAAGCAAACAGGGATGACGTCCATTCTATCATCGGTGATAGTGAAAAAGTAGAAGGTGAGAAAAGACATTATGATGAAGAGAGCATAGAGTTTATGAGAGTCCGTGAGTTGATCTGCAGTTGTAACTATACTTAAATATGATTCACAGTGACTGCTTGGTAAAGGTAGTTCTTTTCTATGTGACCTCATGTTTATAATTAGTCTGTGATTGTACATACAACATTGACTGCTCAAGGTCATGTGATGTCATCTTCTTGTTCTTTTCCATCCCACAATACAAGGTACTCTCACCAATCCACAGAAGTCCCAAGACATGACCATCATCCTACATTGGAATTTGTATTTCACAGCTTTACCAGCAACTTGAAGTTCACTCATAGATATGGCCACTGTTTTACAGACATTTGTAAACTGTGACAAAAGTTAAACTAAAATGTTTATTAAACCTTGAAAACAATGATGTTTGCTCGCTTACTGCAAAACAACCAATCTTGAAATTCCCAACAAGGTTGTGGTGAGACAACATTTAACTAACAGATAAACTTTTAATGAGACAATTAAAATACCGGTATCCTTCACCCAATCACATTCACACATACATACACATTGTCTACACTGTATATTCTCATGACAAGTGCCTAAGCATGCTAGAGTCATTGTTAACAAACCAGGGTACCTTACTTAGGATGAGTAGCCACAGCGCCACCAAGTGTTTGCATGAAAGAAAAATCAAGAACACACTCAACCAACATCACAATACAACATTGACACTACCTTGCATCAGCAACAATAATTCATAAGTATCTCACATATGATATCATAATGTGATGTTCATGCATAATTAACTAAATCAGCCATTCTACACATGTGTAATTTACAAAATATATTAGTAACATATGTGATATGCAGATCTCTAAACGTAGATTTGTGAAAAACATGAGAATTGTGCATTGAGAGCAACACTATTATCTCCCTTCAAAACCACATTTAATTGTATGTGCATACTCTTAAATATGATAGGTCCTGCTGACAGGCTGGAATTCCAGGCAGAAACTAGAATGTTGTTGGACATTGTTGCCAAGTCTCTGTATTCAGAACAAGAGGTTTTCATCCGTGAGATTGTCTCCAATGCCAGTGATGCCATTGAAAAGCTGAGGTATCAACAGTTGACAAATACCGACATCAGGAAAGATGTTCCTTTGGAAATTCACATTAAAACAGATCAAGACGCTGGATGTTTCATAATTCAGGTACTCGGCCATTCCTTAATCCATCAAAGATTTTGTGACATTCCCATTGTTGTCATTTGGATCATGATGGTTGGAACATCACACAGTAAATAGGGGTTGAGTTGAAAGAGACCTTGTATATTGTAATAGAACAAAATCAACTTCATCTGTTTTAGTGCTTATTTTATTATATGAGCTTGAGAGGTTTATCTTGAAAATTTTTGAAATTGAAAATCAGCCTGCTGTAATTATTACAATTATTACATTCAAAATCCATTTCAATGCAGAGTGTCACCTTAAAGGCCCAATAGCTGTATCTTTTAGCATTTTTTTGTGATTTTACTTCCAAACTAAAACAAGTTCATGGGAATGTACTCATTGAGGGGTGTTTATACAAGTATAATAAACTGTCCACTGGGACTGCATGTGCAATTTTGAGCAAGATAAATAATAAATGTTTGCCCAAACATAAAATGGCGCCCTCATGCAAATAAAGCAAAAACACTGTACGTCGTGCATATATGCATTGGAATCTTCTCAGAAACAACAGAGTAGTCCAATATAATGCATAGTGCTGAATGTTTTCCACTGGGACATCATATGCTTTGTTTTCTTTGTAATATTACCAGTTTTTAAAAATGGCGGGAAATCAAAATAAGGGTTAAAATGTAAATTTACTTGTCCAATTTTTCAGTAGTAGAAGACAATATCCTTTAAATTTGTAGAATTTAAAGAAAACCAGAGAAAATAGAAAGCCTTTTTCAGGTCAACAAATTTCAAGAGTTACAGCTACAGGGGATTTAAATCTGAGGTTTCACAGTTATTTCCGGATTTAATTGTTCAGGGAGCTGTGTCAGTAATAGCGCCCTCATCATAGTTTTACTGCATAAAAATGTAACACATCTATTGGATAAATGTCAGTTCTATAAGACAATGAAGGAAATTTACAGATAATGTCACATTGTTTACATTCACAGGATACGGGTATAGGCATGACAAAGGAAGAAATGGTTGAGAATCTTGGTACAATAGCTAGATCAGGGTCAAAGGTGAGAGCCAAAAAGAAGTGTGATCAGTGAAGATGATTTACCGTACTGTCTCCTTATTAGTGCACAACAGTAATGACCTCTTTGATTTTTGAAAATGTTTGTGTAAGCCGTCATATTAGTACATATGTCATACGTAAAATGTGAAGAACTTGATTTAGTCAGTGGCATGTCAAGTTCACAGAAAAAGCACACTATTCCTCATTACTTTATTTAACATGTGCATGTAACATTTCAAATGCCAGTTTGCATAGGTAAGCCTGTGTGCCCAAGGTTACCTGGCCAGACTTTGTTGAAGGTTACAAGGGCAAGAGTCTTGTGGAAGAGGTCACCGAGCTTCTTAGTAAACAAAGGAATACAATGGCTGTGTATTCCCTTCAATAAATCTACCTTCACTTGCTGACTTAGAGGAGAGATGCTTAATTTGATCCCCCGTCCCTCAAGAAGATGTCAAAGTCATGCAAAGTCTAAATTTAATTTCAGTGACCCGATGAACTCTGCTTCATTAAACCCTTCTACCAATATGGTTTGGTCCAAATCTATTGTTATCAAAGATGATTGTGGATCTGTATACAGGAACTGAGGTGAACTAGTCTAAGTGATTTGTTGTGAATGATATCAGATGTTCAGATTGCTACAAACAGTCACCCACAAGGTTCATTTCCATGTTCCTGCTTTCTAAGATGGCGCCCTCTGTGTTCTGACCAAGAGCTCTCAGTTTTGATTCACATTATTCTCTTCTAGGCATTTATGAAAGATTTGAAAGAGAAGGGTGTACAAGCAGATTCATCAAGCTCCATCATTGGTCAGTTTGGTGTTGGTTTCTATTCAACATTTATGGTTGGAGACAAAGTGGAGGTTTATTCACAGTCCCATCTACCTGGCAATAAAGCTTATCGATGGATCTCTGACGGGTAAGACAACACTCACTAATGTCTTTCCACAGGGCTCAAACTGGCAGATTTGTGATGGAAACTTTTAGGCAAGTCATAGCAAAAAAATTGCAAAATCAATTTAATCATGTCAATCATATAGGTTTGAAATTTGTAGTAAAAATACTTTGTGAGTAAATTCAAGTATAGGTTCCACTGCAGATGAGAGCAGCTTCCATGGGGTTCTTTGCTATCAGATTTCACTTCTGTGGTACGTGAAACCAACACTAGAGGGCGCACTTCAGGGCGTCCCTGTTTTGTGTCAGTTTTTTGCTCACGTGTGAACACGTGAGCATATGTCGCAGCGATGTCTGTCTGTCTGTCTGTCTGTCTGTCTGTCTGTCTGTGGGTCCACTTTTCTCAAAACGGCTGAACGTATTTCAGTCAAATTTGGTAGACATCTTCAGAATTCAAATGGCTAGAACTGAAAAGGTTTTGGTGGGCGGTGGTGTGGATATTAATGAAGTTATGAAAGTTTTAATTTTTCTGTTACGCCGCGTATGACAAGTGAAAACAATCGACTGTTTGAGGGCGCTGTGAAAAGTGCTTGTCCAGGTTGGCTACAGCTGGATAGCTCTGGTTTCAACCACGGTCCCTCCGTGTTTCAACCTCGTATTGAACATTAAAAATATGATATTTTATTACTCATTCAACTCACTATTCAAGATAAAATATCGTTTAGCAAATTAGCTTTATCCTTGGTAATTGATTGTTTCCCTCGCTGCTCGATCGCCAGAAATGAGTACATACGTTCTTAGCCCTGCGTACGATGCTGTGTGTTCCGCTACAGCTAATAGCCCCGCTCACTGAGCGGGGCTATTAGCTGTAGCGGAACACACAGCATCGTACGCAGGGCTAATACGTTCTCTACCTAGCCTCATGGCATGGAAGTGCTGATGAATAATAACTTTGGGTCAAAGGTATACGTCGGTTTCGAGTTACCATGAGACCATGCGGTAATTCAAGGATTTTAAGCTTTCACCACTAGGGGCGCTCTTACTTGACCGGAAGTGAGGGCTACTTTTTGGACTCCGGTCTGCGATAACACAGACTCCGTATCCATAACCCAAATTTAGTCTACTTTCATCTGCTCTGTTGTCACCGTAAGCGCTGGACTATGCCAAATTTTTACTGAAATGCACCCTGATGTAATGCAGCTTCAAAAAAAGCCGGCAAACTCGACAAATATCCATGGATGAATGGCGTGACCTTCCACCGTTTCCCCGATGCAAAGAAAGAGAAACGCCTGAGATCGACTGGATAAGAATGATACGACGTGAACTTAACTTGATACCTGTTAAACAGTTTCTCAAGAATATGCTCCTGTCATTTCATTGGCGGTGTTGGTCCAACACAAGTGAATCCCGTGCCGACATTATTCGAGTACAACAACTGGGGCGTAAAGCAGAATTCTTCCAGATCAACCAACGTACTCGCTAAACGAAACTACAGCAACAGTCTCGATGTCGGTGTCACGCCAACGCATGTAAAACGGAACCGGTCGACGAACCCGAAGTCGTACCCCTAGAAACCGAGCTTGAAAAGGAGGAACAGTACTGCTTTGTTGTTGGAGAAGTTGAGATTGGTAGTTGCAGTGGTGCAACTTTCGATAATCGTAAGTCGGCATTTGATTGTCCATGGCTTCCTTATGCACTAATGCCTGTCTTGCTGTTCTGTATGGCTACGACCGTTAGCACCTCGTCGATACTGCTGAATATTATGCGCATAATTTAAATGGCCCTTTTATGAAGACATGTGGCAAACAATTTTCTAACTCTATTCACGATAAATTGCATGATTGTCTGTTGTCGTTGTGATAGTTAACCCTTTATATGTACTTTATTTTCAAAACACAGGATTGACTGTTCAAGAGTGTACTCCCGTTGTTCAAGATCACCAGTACGTTTTACAACCCATTACTGATACTGATGTCAATGTCCATGATGTAGAGTGCCAAGCGATGGTGAATCAAAGACATGCCTGTGTACAGACAGACCTGACTCTTGCCGATATCGAAGAAGCAGAACTACTTAAGTCAAAGTTTGATGACAAAGACTCACTTAGACGAGAACTTATCATGGACAAAATACTAGAATCGGATAAGAATGTTAATTTTTATACTGGGTTTCCGAAAACTACATTGCTTAAGAAGTTTTTTTCAGATCTGCGAATCAAATGAATCAAAGTTGAAATACTGGCGAGGCAAAGAAAGTGCTGCTGAAAAACCGTACCAAAAACGTAGAGGAGTTGGCAAAACTGGTCCGAAACGAAAATTGACAAGTTTTCAGGAATTTGTTCTTACTTTAGTTCGTTTGCGGCTTGGGCTAATGGGTTGGCTTCGTGCTGATTTGTTTGGAGTGTCAAAGGGTAGGGTTTCAAAGATATTCAGTACATGGATAACATACCTTGCTGTTATATTTCAGATTCTGATTGTTTGGCCTTCGAGAGAAATTGTAAATAAGTTTATGCCGCCATCATTTCGAAGAAATTTCCCCAAAACGAGAGTAATAATTGACTGTACTGAGCTGTTCATACAGAAACCTCGCACCCCAACTGCTCAGTCGACAACATACAGTCATTATAAGAGTCACAATACTTACAAGTTGTTGGTCGGCATCAGTCCAAATGGTGCCTTTACGTTTATTTCAAGCATGTTTGGTGGCAATGTATCTGATAAGTACATCACAACAGAGAGTGGTTTACTTGATCTCATTGAACCGGGGGATGAGGTAATGGCAGACAGGGGTTTTTTGATAAGAGACAGTCTCACAAAGAAACATGCTACTTTGAGGATTCCACCTTTTACTAGGAAATGTATGACTGCCAAAGGTAAAAGACTTAATAAATCAGAGCTGAGTGAATCGAGAAAAATCGCCAGATTACGGATAAGGGTAGAACAGGCAATAGGTAGAATGAAGAAATTTCGATTAATCGATCATGTGATGCCGCTTAGTCTCAAGTCAGTTGCAAATCAATGTGTAACTGTAGCAGCAGGAATATGCAACTTTTATGCACCATTAGATAAACACTCAAAGTGAAATGTGAATACAATAACGTGTTACTGATAAAGAAAATAAAATGTCTGATGACATTGTCTTGTATTATTGGAATCTTTCTGTATGTTGCTGCGTGCGAGTATTTAAACAAGAGTGCGTGGAACAAAGAATTTTGATTGAAAAGTATATTTATTTACTGTAAATGAATGTAGATCTAGGAAATATGCATGATGAACAAACTTCAGAAAAGGTATTTATACAAATAAAATAGTAAAACTTTGCATGTTACATTTTGGACAAGTACTGTTGAAAATGCTATGGGCGTCTATTCAGTGCTCAGTTAGCAATACAGACGCTGTTGTTTCTAAAATTCCAAACAATACTACTCTTTCATCAAACATGGCACGACAAAACGTCTATAAAAACTGGTCAACTTATCTTTCATGCCGGCCCAAAATCTCTCATCAAAATGTATCTCTTCTACTGAGAAACCCTTCTTTGTGAAGAACACGAAGTCACAGCGGTTCATACCACAAACCCCAAGCTGCCCTTGTATCTGTGAATACCATTTTGATGTGTGTTTGAGCCTGATCTTACTATTATCGTCAAGATAAACATGATATGTAGAATCTCTTGCAGCTTCATGAGGAGATACATCTTTGAATTTATAACTGCATTGATCTCTATAAGTCGCGTTTCACAACAAGAACATTGGATGATACCATCTGGACTAGCCCCTAGAAATGGCTTCCTATCTGCTATTCTCAACCCACTTTCTCTCATAGTCAAACCCCTGTGCCCTTCTTCAATCAACCGATCATGATAGAGTTGCCTGGCAACAGGCTCGTATCTAAGGCCATGTTGAATAGCAGGTACCCTGAGTTGCTGTGACTTGGACATAATTTTTGAAACAATGTAGTTGTCTTGCTTATCGCCTTTATAGTGACAAATATCATAGAAATTGCTAGCTGTAAGCCTGCCTCTCCTGTACTCAAACCAATCATTAGATTCTGACTGTGCAATTGTCGTTTTGTTAATTGTCTCTATGTCTTCTGGACTGGTATGTTTCTGAAGAAACGAAATAAAATCGCCATCCTGACTAGATTTGAACATTTCAGCAAGTTCTGTATTGTTTTTGCTTTACAATCGTCTGCGCTCGGAATGTACGGGTCTAAAGTTTGTCTGTATAAAGCATTTGTTCCCTCACAGATTTCAAACACAGCTGATCGCAAATCTTCGGCAGCCATGCCAGGAAACATTGTTGTCGGCTTGTAAGTACCCAGTGTTGGTTTTGGTGGCATCGGGCGTGATCTGTTTCGGCGTATATCGATGTCATCAATGTACATTGGCTTGGACTCTTTTCTTGGTTTATCCCAAGTGCACGGAATATCTGTGCCGACTTCGGTACATCTATCTTTATATCTCTGGGTGAAATCGTTGAGGCTGAAGAGCAGGGCCACACAGTGTTTGCAAGTACCATCGTCTCTGTAAAAATATAATGATACAATAAGAATAAAAATTACAACATGAAGAATGCATTTGTCAAGGTACATATACGCGATATCGATAAAGAAAACCACTCTGAACAGAGCAAAGTAACACGCCCACTTTTTATCTCACACGGGACTTGATGCTTCCGAAAGAAAAAACCCAAACATAACACATGTGAAACAACCTGGTATTTTAGAAAATGCAAAACACACTAGTCCACATTTTAAAACGTCACATTTCCAGCAAAATACAAGGTGTGAATGGGACGAGACAAGGCTCAACGTAGAGTCCTGTCCCATTTCCTGTCCCAAACACGCGTATGCGAGTCGCTAAAAATAAAAAATCAATCCTTCATTGTTACTTACGCAACGCAAGTGCACGACCCAGAGACGATTTTCCCATCACTTTTCAGTAAAACGGCAGTTTCGTATGGCTTTTCTGTCTGGCTGGTTTCCCGAACACACCGACATCTAATGTACATGTAGTCTGCATCGGGAACTTTGTACCACTGGACTCTATCGATGTGACCATCTTCGTAAAGGTGGAAGCCATTGTCGACTTTATATTTCTGTAAACGTTCACTGGTCCAGCCACAAACATCGCTAAGATACAGGAATATTCGTATCACCTCAACATCAGGCATTTCCCTCAAGTTGTCGATCCATCTAGTCACTCTGCTTACATCGATAAGTTCTAGGTCTTCATCTCCGACACGTACTGTTCTTCGCCTCTTTCTTTCAGTCAAAAAATCGTCCGATTCCAGAGTTTCTAATCCAAGGTCAATGGATTTCTCAGCAAGCTCTATCAACTCAGCCTTTTTAGCTTTGGAAGGAGGAATCTTCCTTGCTTTTAAAAATTCGCGCAGCTCTTTCATGTTCATTTTACGGACGTCTTCACGGGTGATGTTGCGACTTCCCTCCATGACTGAAATTTTAGCCCTCACTTTTGCAAAATCTCGAGCGCCCCCATGCGACCGATGTTAAAAATTCGTGCGTTTTCTGACAACTCGAAACCGACGTATTGAAGTGTCCAATCAGGTTCGTGCACAGAGTCCAAGGCCATGACCTACTTCATGTACTTCTGCACTGTTTTGATTTTGCTTCGCCAAGAAACGTATTCGTCATTGTCCATAGAAGTATGTTTGCTCTCCTTTGAGGTTGTTTGTGAAACAAATTCCGGGATAGGCCTTGGAATGCATACGATCGGCATCGCGGCAGTGCATGTAGCTAGCCCTACGAGTATGGCGAGAGTGTCCGGCTTTGGCTACGCCGCCTCCCACCTCCGGTAGGCGGCGTAGCCCCCGGCGTAGCCAAAGCCGGACACTGTCGCCATACTCGTAGGGCTATGCATGTAGCGTACCATGCTTGTGTAACTGCCGAGCTCAACGTGCATTCACGGTTGATACTCATGTACAATCATGATGTGTTCAATTCTGATGAAGATTCATAAGTCTTACTTTTGCAGTCTTTTTTCCGTACGATAATCCCGACAATACGTGTTACTGTTAGACGAGGTGGCCATTTTATGATAAGTTTCAATACTGCACAGCTACATAGCGTCACTATCGTGTGATCGAGGTACAGCGTTGTTGAACGGGATACAGAAACTCTGCAGAGGGAGAAACGATCGTTGACATGAACAGTCAATGTACTTCAGCACGTAGTCCGCAGATAGCGGATCGAGAAAATAAACGTGTCCCAGTAAATAACGGAATATTTATGTACATTAACTCAATATTAATCAAATTTCCAGCTCATCGCAAAAAAATGTATTGCAAAGATTAATTTGTCACTGACAAATACTGGAAAACAGTCTGTAGAATAGTTCAACTTCAAGTGGTATTACCCGAGACAAACACTTGTGTTGTCAATTTTGATTTCATTTCATAAACTTCATACTTCATCGAGTATCGTGTATTTCAGCCTTTGTGAAGCCATTTTATTGATATTTTCAATTTTTGTCTTGGCTTTGTTGTGGAACATGTTGAATCGTCTCCGTGGACATGTAGGCAAAAGTGTGACGGGGTCGAAGTGACTTGGGTACCTGGGGCCGACCAAAACCAGTGTGAATTACTGGGGTCAAAGCGGACAGCGGCCGGGATGACGTGTTCCCCAAGCGAGCTACCTTCAGAAGTCTGTTTCATCGCAAAAAACGTCAACTTTTAAAACCCGTCATTTATTTACTGATGTTATTCTCAGCATCACAAACATATACGCCTCTGCTATGTATCACAGCAAATAGTTATATTTGAGCGCCCCGTAAATGGGATCCTCGTTTTTTTTGCGAACCCGGAAGTGTGTCTTGCTCAATGCATTTCGTACCCATAGCGAGGGAAACTGCCCGCGTTCCCATGCTCCCATGCACCCTTTTTCAATGCCAGTGCAACGCCATCTGTGCAAAATTTGTGGTGGTATGCTCCCGTGTTATTGAAAACCTCTCTTATTCTAACAATGACGTAGTTGACTTTGGACTTCGATTTTGTAAATGTGATGTCCATGCAGTGAGTTTGGGTTGGCGCGCTTATAATGCAATCTTCGCCCGCCTGCGGTCCGATATCCCGCATTTATTAGCGATATTTATCTGTTTTGACTTGACCAAAGTTGGCAAAACTTGCTATGTACATTAAAGATACTATGATACAAGATTATTGAAAGTCATTTGACATTTTGTTTCAGCCAATTCCCAATATGCATATTTAATGAACCTTCCAAATTAGGGATATATACTGGCATTTACTTGATAAAATTTGGCGAAACATGCTGTGTACATTGATCATTATACCAGGTTATAACAGTATTGAAAGTCATTTTGCAATTTCATGTCAGCTAATTCATAATTTGCATAAATAGCTAACAAGCTTTCACGGTTTGGCATATAGAGCTTGAAGGACTTGACCAAAGGTAATTACACATGCTATATTGTGATACAATGACAGTACTCAAAGAAATTAATTATTTTTATTTCAGCTAATTACATATTTGAATACTTAATGACCTTTAGAATTGATCTGTGGTGAAATTCATTGTGTTGATCATAACACTTTAAATGTAGCAAAGCATGTAGCAAAGGTTCAAACTTGCACATAAATGCAATATATAATGAAACACGTGAGCATTTTCAGTTCATATCTGGTTTCCCATTTAGATGTTATTAGCAGATCCCATTCAAGGCATACCTCTACGTCTTGTTGTAAATGCATCAATATTTATTTTGTCACAGGACTGGATCTTTTGAAATAGCTGAAGCAGAGAATGTACAACCTGGAACAAAGATTGTGGTCCATCTGAAGAAAGACTGCTGGAAGTATTCTGTGGAAAACGATGTACAAGGTGAGACCAAGAGGGTTTGTCTTTCTGCCATGTTGCTATCTCTGATTCTTGTCATCATGTCAAGTATCAAGGCAAAAGCTGCCATAATTTAGTACCAGAGATTCTATTAAAAGGATGACATAGTTTCCGCAATGTTCCTGTTGTGTGTATTGTCTTTGTGAAAAGGGTGTGCTGTCACAGAGGCAGAACTGATAAACATCACTTTGCAACGTTGAACATTACTTAACAAATTTACAGTATACATTGAATGGCAGATTATTTCTCAAGATCTAAAGAGACTGTACTTATTTGATGATTTTGACTTTTGAGAACACAGTGCATCTCTTTATAACTCCCGTAAATTTTATCCATTATATTACCAGAAATCATCAAGAAATACAGTAATTTTGTCGGTGTTCCTATTTACCTCAATGGAAAGAGAATAAACACAGAGCAAGTGAGTAGAAAGAAAGTGTTGATAAATAAAACACTTGCGTTTTAATTTTTACCACAAATATACTCATTTAGTTTTTATCCCATCCTAACTATCAGTGTCAATGACAAAGGCATTAGTAGCATTATTGTGACACGTCTCACTAAGTATTTAATTTACCCTTCAGTTCATTAATTATATTATCCTCATCTGGCATCTATGGTAGGGTTCAACTGTACCATTGTAAAGAATGAATAATTATATGCGTTTCGAAGATTAGCATATAATTACTATCTATTCGTTACATAAGAGAATTCCTTTGATTGACGCTTGTGTCACCAGTGTTTGAATGCGTATATATTGGTGTAAAGGTCTTTTGTCTTCAGTCTCGGTCGAAACTCCACGATGTCCACACAAGTATTTTTATGTGTATATTCTCTAAATATTGTAAATGCAGTTTTACAGATCCTGTTTAGTCTGTTGCCTTTAGACAATGCGTTGTAAGGGGGGAATTGTGTAAATAAAAGTGGTGAGTCTTTAGAGGGTACACAGTACGCTCGTGGGGTGTGACGACCACCGCATACCGCATATTATCGCTTTTGTGTATCATTTAATTATCAATTCTCGAAGTTCAGTATAGATTACAGCCTTTGCAGAGAGCATTGTAATGGAAGGGGTGTGACTGAGTCCCTATTGTACAACACAACAATGTGTGTTTGGTTAATGTCCAATTAAGCAAGAATATTTTCGTCAAAGAAAGTATCCGTATATGTTTGAACTTTGTATTCCAGTATGTTGTTCTTCACTCCATCAAATAAATGGTTTCAAGGTGTCATGGAAGTGTTTTAACAATGGCTTTTATTACTTTACTATACCTTTTGCTGAGTCACCTGTTTAAATTCCTCATTATTTATTCAGGCGTTATGGATGATTGACAGCAAGGATGTCACTGAGCAACAACATGAAGACTTCTACCGTTTCCTTGCCAATGAGCAGACCAACCCTCGGTACATCCTGCAGTACAAGGCGGATGCGCCAGTCAACATCAGAGCATTGTTCTACTTCCCAGATCACACGCCAACAGTTTGGGAATTCACCAAAGAAGAAGGAAACAGGGTGTCCTTGTACAGTAGGAAAGTGTTAATCCAGACCTATGCAGATTCCATCTTGCCAAGGTGGTTGCGATTTGTTAGAGGTATGTCATGAGCCAGGGCTTTGCTTTCTCTCTGACATCAATTTCTGAGTTCGACATTGTAAGGAAACAAGTTTTGATGCAAGTATTGTCCCTTGTTTCTTCTGTCAGCTGTGAGAATGTAATCCAATGGCTGCTCAGTGAGAAATCCGGCATATGGTCCTTCCAGTATATGTTAATTCTTTGTGAATGATGATGCTGCCTGGAATAGTTAACCTTTCATAAACTTAACATGTTTGAGAACGGAAGAACGGAAAACCAGTGCAAAACTCATAGCTTTCCATTGTTAAATTAAGGGCTTCAAATGTTTATCTTCCTTCACAGGTATTGTTGACAGTGAAGATATACCACTGAATCTCAGCAGAGAGTTACTTCAGGATAGTGCCCTCATCAGGTAAATATGTAAATTTCTTTTAATTTCATTGTGATGGTTAATGGTGTAAATTGGTGTTGATTGTGTATATCAGTGTTGCTGCCGATACTTTTTGAGATTAAGTGTTCTTATAACTAGTAATATTCTAATCACTAATGAGGTGTGTTCAAAAGCAATCATATACAGATGAAATAGTTCTTTCCATTTTCTATGTTTTGATAAAGTGCTTACTTCATGTATTATTAATTTAGTTCAAGTCATGCAATTTTACAAAATAATTCCTTGATACCACCAAGGTATTCATAATTGGCCTGTGAATATTACAGAATTTTAATCCTCATTCTGCCAGGGCTATCACTTACCCATATGCTCAGTCCATAAAAAGCAGTATTGAGCTGAACCCTGTAGATATTTTCACCTAGTTGCCCATTGGCATGGTATGTCACAGTTGGTTAAATAAGTAAAAGACACATTTACAGTATCTCTGTTTTCAGGGGCCTTCACATGTTCAAGTCTTTGTTAAAGTGCAACATAATAATAATAATATTTTTATTGCTTGCTTGTAAATATAGGATTTACATCACATTTGTGGCAATAAAAGTGTGATACAAAAATAAGTTAAAATTTTCTTCAATAAAGATAAAGTATTACAGTATAATAATAGTAGCTAATAACATATGAGACCTGTTATGCATCACTGGTTTTAACCAACGTGACCTGATGGTGAAATATGAACTTAGCAGGATAAGGGTTAGTGAAAGTTGTCGCAAGGCGCCAGTCTGTACACATGGCTCTTTCAAACAGTAGTGATGGAAGACATTGAACACACAACTGAGTTGTTTCTACGTTTCAATCTGTATGCTTGCAGGAAGTTGAGGTCAGTCCTGACTGGAAGAATTGTCAAATTTCTTCAAGACCAAGCCAAGAAGGATCGTGTGAAGTATGACAAGTTCATTAATGACTATGGTCTGTTCTTCCGAGAAGGCATTGTGACATCACCTGAACAATCAGAGAAGGTTCGTATCTTTTTGGTATCTTTCTCATATTTAGTACAGACCCTATAGAGGCAGCTTCTGTCAGTTTTGAAACTTCATGTCATGTAAATTACCATTACTCTGTCGTGTTCTTATCTGGGCTTTTCTACATGAAGTTTGGTCATTTTGATAATATGTGATGATTGACTAAGATCAATACTAGATAGCTGCTGTAGGTACTAGTCAAAGCTGAAAAACATTTTGGAGTCAGAGTCATTCTAATGAGTTTTTTCTCAGTATTTCAACAGAGGGATGATAGGGACAGCAGTAATGTTATGGTAGTTCCGTAGTTATTCAGGATTCTTTCCAACTCTGACAAAAGGAGCTGGTCAAGTGCAGTACCACCAAGCTACCCCTGGGGCTGTACTATGGGGAGGGCCAAGAGGTGTGAGGGACTTGTCTTCTGGGACACGTATGAAAAGAAAAAAAATGTGAAAAGTATTGAATAGTAGTTGTAGTTGTGTTTGTTTGTCTTGTGTTGGTTAGGGTAAGGGGTAGGGTAAGGCTTCCAATCCAAAAAAGTCATCTGTGGTTCTCTTTAATTAATCGTCAATGAAAATTACCCATTCCTTTGTCCCTCACTACCCTTAGCCACATAATAATGGTGCAGTCCTGGAGATAGCTCCATGGCACCACAATTGACCAGACCCAAAAAATCCCTGCCATGAAATGAAAATGCTCAGCAAACAATTTTGTGTATATGTAGCATCACACAACAGGAGAAACGTAGACTTGATGTAAATGTAGATACACTGTAATATATAAGGTGTCAAATTTGCTGGTGAGTCAGTGTATCTAGTAACCAAAGGAGTCTTGCTGTAACCACCTTAAGACAGAGGAAGTTCTGCGTAATGTATTCCTTCACTCATCAAAAGTCTCATTGCAATTTTTGCAGGAGGAAATTGCCAAGTTGCTACGATACGAGTCATCTACACAGCCAGCCGGCCACAAAGTTGGTCTTTTGGATTATATCAAAAGAATGGAAGCGGGACAGAGGAACATCTACTATTTGTGTGCACCAAGGTGAGCATTAGCTGGCACATTTTCATACTTACTTGACAATACTAAGTCAAAAGCTACAAAGTGCAAAAGAACCTAATATAAAGGTATGGAAAGAAAAGCACATGTCTCCCTCCCCCCCCCCCAATCTGTCACACCCTACCTTGTCATTCAGTAAAACTATTTATTTATTTGAAAATATCATAATCATACCATCTGTGAAAAGTGTTTGAATTGAAAAAATTAACACAGTGGTACATTTTGGTGTTCTTAGTCGGCAGCTCGCTGAAAGTTCACCTTATTTTGAAGCGGCTAAGAAGAAAAATTATGAAGTTCTGTTTTGTTATGATGAGTATGATGAGCTTTCTCTGCTGCAGCTGAGAGAATTTGACAAAAAGATTGTTACTTCAGTGGAAAATGAGATAATGGCCACTTCAGATAAAGAAACCAGTACAGAGGCAGTTGAAGGTAAGGATATTACTTCTTTGTCTTACGAGGGCGCTGTCCACTACTGCTTGTGCACCCTGAAATACAACTGGGCATGGCAGAAACCTATGGAAGTTCAGCAAACATTTAAAACTTGCCCTGTCTCGCCATAAATTTCAGATAAATTTCCAGATTTAGTGCTTCTTGCATGTTCATGGATATTTGCATTCTGCCTCTTGATACAGTTAAAGTTGCTACCCTGATTTTAAAAATCGGTTATTGAAACTGAACATTTTTAGATAAAACATTGGATGGCTTTCTATGACCTGGGTCTTTTTTACACTGTCAATCCCTAATTAGTCACCTCTGTAAAAGTGCTTGCTGCTATATCTATCTGTATTCAAAGTCAACTGTTGTGGTGTGACTTTTGACAGGGCCATGATTGGGTCATATGCATTCAGAGTTTCCCTCAATTTTTCACTACAGGTGAAGGTAAACTCTCCGTGATAGAGACGGATTCACTGACTGAATACCTGAAGTCAGCACTTGGAAAGAAGGTGGCACAGATCAAGGTAAAGTGGAAGAAAATCAGGCTATCCCAGTATGAAATCCATTTACTTTTCACAAATCCCAAACACATGGTTTCAACCTTGTTGGCTTTGAATCATCGTTCTTAAGGTTGTATGTGCGTCGAAAGTGAAAGACTTAAACTTTTGCTCAAACTTTCTTCAAAGAATTTTTCAACCAGTCTCTTTCAAAGTCAAGAATAAAAATCTGAGGTTACCATGCAAATTTTGGTGAAAGAGAAACAAATAACCCAAGATTTACCGATACTTTAAATTCAAAATGGCCGCTGTCCCCATGTTAACTCTATGGAGAGAAATAAAATTTTCGAATTTTGAAAAACTAAGCGAGTGAAAAGTTTTCTTTTACCAAGAGCTTTAAAATGAACCCTAACAAGTGGTAAATCAAGAGGCGCATTCTACCTTAATGTAAATGACATTATGAATGATGTCCAGTGTTACCTGATTGTAAATTTAATTCAGTGTCCACATGTGAAAGATATATAAAATGACTTCACATAGAAACCTGATTATATGACCTGACCTAGAAGAATTGTTTGCCTATGCCATGCTGCGTTACTTACATATTATTTTTACTCTTCATCAAATCTGTACAATTTCTGTTGTCCTCTCGCACATGGTATAATAGGTCAGTAAGCGGCTGGACAACCATCCTGCAATGGTCACTGTTCTAGAGATGGGAGCTGCCAGACATTTCCTGAAAAATGCTCTCAAAGGTCGCAGTGAAGAAGAAAAACTGCAAGTCTTACAACCGACATTAGAAATCAACACAAGGTAGGGACTTGCATGAAAAAAATCTTTACCCTCGATGAGGAGTCCAACAGTTGCTCCCTGTGATGTGTCTGTAACATGAAAACAGAAATTGTAGACTTTGTAAAATAAATGTATGTGTTGTTTACTTCAAATTTATACTTTATTTAAATTAAGTACAGAGTTTCACTGGTTCTATATTTCCTGAAATTAGAAATTCTAATTGCCAAGATTTCTTTTTTCATGTGATTTATTGGAATCCAGCAATCCTACATTTCAATGTGTTAGGTTTTACAGTTGGCAAGAAAATCATGAACACAAAAATATTAATTACTTTATTGGAATGCAAATCATGATCTAGGTTACTGCTTTCACCGTAATGCTACAACTCACAACAATTACCTATGATCTATTACTTGAGCAATAAACCAACCCAGCAACTGATATATCATAAACTGTTGACCAGCTCACAACTTTTTTGCACTTGCAAAAACCTGTGCATAGACTTTAACTAGTCAAAAATACCGCAAGAGTGGTATACCCATTGCTGAGGTGGTTTACTGCAATTACACCGAAACAGTATATTAAAATTTTGGCGTGAAATATGGAAAAAAGGATTTTTCACTGAGTTCTTGCTCATGTTACGACCATGCTACCGCTATATTGCAAATGTAGCACTGCTATTTTCATATCTCAACCGAGATTAAGACATTGCTATAAAATAGTATCCAATAAAACATGTACTGGTATACACAACAAAATCAAAAGATTTTCACCTACAGTTGCAGCAGCAAATCATGTATTGAGTCCTGTGACCTCTTGACCTTTGGCTGAAAATGTTAGTCAGAGAGGCTGCCGCTGAATATTTGGTTTATTTTACCCTCTGTAAGTTTTCCAGGGCCATAATTTGTGCATTTACCTCATTAACTGTTCTCTTTGCAGTCATCCAATCATCACTAAACTGTTTGAACTGAAGACAAGTGATCCCATGCTAGCAAGACTTGTAGCGGAACAGGTTTGTGTGATGTTAACTCATAATCATTATTATGAGTAGTCATTTGGAGATATAAACTTTAATACAATGAAATGAAATGCTTAATCAAATTTAGCATGTTACCATATATTGTAGTCAAGCTTGCTACAGTATTATTAGATGATGAAACCCTTCTTTAAGTGTTGATATATTTACCTGTTTACAACCAAATCTTATATAGACACTTGTTGAAATCAGGCAAGTCTAGCTGGAAGTTAGTAGAAGGGAAATAATTTTGATTGATTGATTACAGCTACTGTGTTCATGTAGTTGCATGTTCACCTGTTGTCCAGATTTGGATGACCTCAAATCCACTGTGGACTCTGGTCTCTGTCTGTAGATATGGCTTTGTAACAGTCTGTTGTCTTTGTCTTGCAGGTCTATGACAATGCAATGATTGCAGCTGGTCTTATGGATGACCCAAGGTCAATGTTGAACAGGTTGAATGACCTGATGTCGAGATCTCTCAGCAAACACTGAGATGTGAGAGCAGTGTGTACTGTATTTCATCAGTTTTGACTGAATTGCCTCTCCATTGGTAAAACTGTGAACAAACAGATCTGATAAAGAAAAATGCCAGCCTGTTTCAAAATATTGGAAGGTCAAACCAGAACATGCATGAAAGGTTAGATAGCCAAGAGCCAAATAGAGGGTGGCTATTGAAGAATGGACTCTAGAGGGCTCTATTTTATCCTAAATACCGGTAAACTGCAGGACCATTGTGATTTTACTGGCGCTCTGTGATCTATTCAGACTGTAACTCTATTTTTCATGTTGATGTTGTTGTCCAGTGTGATACTTGTAGTAGTGTTTTGGGGAAAGATTTTTAATGTCAAAAATTAACACCAAATTTAGAAATGTGAAAAAAAATTACTAGCAAAATTATGAAAAGAAATAAGCTCACAGGAGCAAAAATAGGGATTACAGCCATTGCAACTACCGTGTTTACATTTCATAGTCTGCACTTTATTTATTAATCTAATTCCCGGGCATTCTAGATAATGGATAGTATGTTAAAGATGTTGACTCAAATTTGGCTTGCAAACATTTCCCTAATCACATTTTTCGAATAAAGAAGAGCACTTTCCCTTTTCATCATGTAACTGTCATTTTGTATTGGTAAATATTTCTCAAAATTAAATATCTCTATGAAAATAAAATATTGACATTGCCTTGATCTTAGATTATTTTTGCACACTCTGTATGAGAGCCTACATTTAAAGAGACTGCACTTGGCATTTTGTACCATGGCAGTGTGCTGTAACCCTGCAGAAATGCTGTGATATGGTGCAATTCTCCTGTAAGATATGTGGGCTAATGTGCAGCATTTCGGAACTTGAAGCTGTTATCCACTTGGTTGGCTGAATCTTACCATTATAATTGAATAATACAAATAGACTCCCTAAGTTGTTGTGAATAGTGAGAATCAACCAATCAGATATAACCTTCCGAGCACGCTGCACATCAGCAGAGATACATACCATGAATCTGAAATGTTGTACCCTTTCAGATGAAACACTTTGCTGTTTACAGCCACATGAAACACTTCCAAAAGTTTTACAGTTGTTGGTCTTTGGTAGTTGATGTCAGGTGTTTTGCTTACAGCAATATGCTAGTAAATCTGGCCAGTCTTCGAAATCCTGTGTTCCAATGTTCCACCAGGTTTACATCAGCAATCACATCTTGAAACACCAGAAACTTTGCTTCAGTTGCTAAACCATTTAATGTGATTTTACCACCTAAGTGAGACATAAAAGTCTCAGGCAGTCAACTATATTTTTAGTATGGTGGATTTATAGTCAGGTATAACAACACAGAGTACAGAGGCAAAATTACTCAGGAATATATTTCCAGAAAGATGAATGTATCCAGCGAGTTTCAAAAGACAACTGTTTGCAATTAAGCAAGTACATTTGTGCTTAAAGTAGCTATGAAATCACTACCTCAAACTCTTGCTGTGGTGAGAAGTCTTGACTTTTCCCTACAATGCATTTTAATATGAAGTTTGCACTATTTCCATAGGCCTGCAAGAAAAAAGGTCTATGCTCAAATCATACAGTACCAGATAAATCTAATATTAAAGATTTTAAATGATGTACCGTAAATCATTGACTTGAGCCATGTCTGTTTTGGTTGTGTGCATTGCATACAAAGTCTTAAAATATTAGAAAAAGACTAGTTTACATCTGTTATAAAAGGCAAGCAAGCAGTTGCCTGTCTTGGTGAACACTTAATTAACATATTGAGCATAGCATAGCTCAGCAAACTGGTTTAGCCATGTGCTTCTTTAGGTTATACCTAGCTTGCTGTATGAGTTTATATGAGCTAGACCATCTGTTTGCATCAGAGATTATAACACACCTCATCCGCAGTCTGTATTCTAATTCGCCAATTGATAGTCACGTGGGATGCATTCTTTTTGTGCTGATCCACGTAAACAACGTCATCAGGCATCATTTTGGAACTGTTGCCTGCCAGGCATCAGTTCCGAAAAATGATGCCCGCTGACGTAAAAAAAAACATTGACGCATGGGAGGACCGGAATGTAAACAAAGATGTCGTCTGCGGCCGATCAAAACGATAGTTGAGAGATTTCTAGGTTTATCCTACTTTCTGAAGAACTGAATGCTCTGGTTTCCAACAAGGACTCTAAATGGACGAAAACTATAATCAAAGGTGCATTGAACGTTTTGCAGAAGTATTGCGATCCTGTTGGAAAAAACATTTTCTTACTGAACCACTCCAACATATTACATGCAACAAGTTTTGTGTATAGTACGTTCTTATGCATGACTGCGGATGAGGTGTGTTATAAAACACATATTGACTGGCCATGAGGGCAACAGCATACGTTTTTAACCCCTCTGGCCTGTGAGTCACCCCCAAAAACAGACTGTTTTTGGAGGTGACTCACAGTCCCTTGGGGTACAGACGTATGCTGTTGCCCACATGGCCAGTCAATATGTGTATACTGTAGCAAGTAGGAACTGCATACAGTGAACCATAGGGTACACTCCTAGATGACATAGATATGTGTACACCTGATTGTTATGAGGAAGTCATACCGGAAATGTATGATAATAATTACCATAGTAATAAATTAATGAGCTCACCTTCTGACACTTTGGGCTACCAATCAGAGCACATATAGCATTTCATGCACATGATGTTACAAAGCCCTGGAAATACACATCAATGCCACTATGGGGAAATTTTATTCTGGGCTTAACATGGTTGAGTTATAAAAGCACTTTGTATTCAACATTGTACTTGAATCATAATGGTGTAATAGATAGTAATAAATAGTAATAGAAAAGATTTCGGTAACTTTACAATTAATATTCATCATAGACTCATTTGTACTGACGAGAAAAAGTGCACATGCAAAAACACATATTTCCAGGTTACGACCTTTCACCTTTCAAGTCAAATTATCAGTGAAAGTCAGTCAAAATAAATGAAAACCCTCAGAGAAATTCTGAAGTTGTACTTGTATTTATGGTAGCCAGAATGAAAAATTTCATGCTTACCGATGTATAAATGGATCACAGTGTGTTACAAAGATGTATGAGGTCATTGCACTTTTACAGCTATTCATTATGAGGACTAGGTCTCACACCTGCCTTTTGTGTACTGAGTCTACTGGGATGTACCTATGTTGATGTGTATAATACTTCGGTGAGGAACCCAAAAAGAAGGAAGATAATTTAACAACTACTAAATGGAAAAAGCAATGAAACAAATTGGCATTAAAGTAAACTTACTATGAACTGTGTAATAAATAATTAATTTTGCACTCAATCTACTCCTAGCAATTGATCGGAAAATTACATTATGAATCCTTGAAATGACTTGTCACTTGGAAGTGTTTTGAAGGAGCACATACTTGTAATTGCAGTCATCATCAAACTCTTCATCATTATAAAATTGAGATTTATTTGTGATAATACCATGATTTTTCAAAATTCAAACTGATCCTCAGTATTAAAGTGCTAGTATAATGCTGTTTTAGAATCATAAGACTTTAAAAAATTAAACATTTTTATGGAATTTTTCTTTTTAATATGATGATTAGGAAGCATAATGTAAGGAGTCTATGCAAGCTGTTTCATGAATACCACTATGGGCGATATACTGGAGCATCTGTATCTGAGTAAATATGCTACAGAGTTCTAGCGAATAGTCACACAGCATTACTTCAGTGGTTCAAAGATTTCCCTTGGAAATTATCAAATGATCTATGTTCTTTTGATTGTTTCATACACAGGAAAATCTCACCAAGGTACAATAAATGCATTCATCCACATGTATATATGCACCACTGATCTTTGTTTCTCTAACTGTTCGGAAGCTAAAGCTGTGTGCTGCACTACAACTACCAGCAATTGTCATGTTATTTTTTTTTACCTATGACCAAGCAATTCCTCATTTTGATGAACTTTACAGCCTCGTATAGCCAATTGCCTCTTACATGTTGGGTCAAGGGTCATGTTTGTAACCAGTCAAAATCTCACTGCTAACCTTGGACCAGACTTCAGTGTCAAAGACTGCCATTTTTGTTAAAGCTAATGTTGTGGATTTATTTTTAGATACAGCAAAGATAATAACATGCAAATGAATTGAAATGTGAGTTACTCTTTCCCAATCTGGATTTTCATAACACTGTCTGGTTCACTAGCAGCAGTATTGTCAGCAGCCACATATTTTACCATGAAATATATATAATTGTTAAATATATGTATGACATCACGCCAATGTACTCATATATTTCATTGTAGTAAATTCAAGTCAGAGTCTGGTCTGGATCTATAATAACTCCAAAAGCAGATACTATTTGTAAAAGCAATTGTCTTTTTTAATATACTATCATGTTGAAACCTGCAGTTTGACCTTTCACCCCAAGCCTTTGGGTGAAATGTTGAGATGGAGCACATTGAAGGCATAGATAACACCATGCCATTGTGGCATAAGACAAAAGGCTGTGACAGATTCCTTTGGTTTGAGTGTGAGCAGCTGTATTGTGTTTTGTCAATATTAAAATTCATACAGATTAAATAGATGTACATAAAGACAGAGAGGAAGTCATATGTTCTTGCATCAAAGGATGCACATTATCTCCTAACTTGAGGTTGCTCTGATTTTCATATTGCAGTTTCAGCAAGCACAAGTTGTGACAGCTAAAAATTTCTTTTGTAACTCAAACACCTTCCCAAAATTTTGATGTGCATTACCACAGCATTTCCATGAGTCACAGGTCTTTGCTAGCTTGTAGAGGTGATGGTGTTACATGATCACTGCAGGCACTTTTTGCTCCTTCAACATATGAGATACTATAACTGTACATGAAATATCTTCAGTAATATGCTGTGCAATAAGTCACACCAAGAGGTGGGTCGTTGGCGCTGGTAGATTGTATTGAGACCTTAATTGTGACTGAACAGCTTAGTTGCCAACAGTAGACAGAATGTTATAAATGGGCATGGCCTGATTTACAATTGTAATTAGCTGTGGGTACATGCACAAATCAGAGCTGTGTCATAACGGTGGCAGTCATACACCCTGTTTCCAATGAATCAAACCAACCTTTAATTCTACACATTTCAAATGAACGCTGGATATTGAGTAATGTATCCCAGATAATTGCCTTATCTACTAAAATAGCCAAGGGTAAGTCGCTGTATACACCAAGGTTATCTCTTGCCATATTTTATCCTTGTAGAAGTTAATAACTAACATGAAAACTACAGATTTTTTTGGTGAACATCTTATTACCTGCTGTAAATTATACTATCCAAGTATTTCTATACAATAGTAGTTCCCACACAAATATCTTTCATACACTACAATACCGCACATTATACTAACAGTAACAGCAATAATGATTATTTCTCCAGTTTTTTAACGGAGAATGGTTCAGAAGAGGAAGGATATTATTTTGCTGTGCCTATAGTATCCTTATTGCCCTGCACTGGCCCAGAGGAGTGCCAGCAATTTCACAGCAACACCATATATGACCTTTAGTATCATTCAGTAACACAGATTTACAACTTCATTGCCTTATCTGTGTCTGGCAACAAGCATGTCATGGTTTCTGTTGGAATTCTGTATTTGTAGCTTTCACAATTGTAATATTGGTGAACAATCAAATCCAACAATACAGCACATGCTAAAAATCATTATCACAGAATCTATTCGAAACCTATGTATACTCCAACTTGAAAGGAACTCGCTTTAGATGGAGATTATATATTTTATGACCTTTGGGTAATTTACGCAGGATGGCATATAACTGACTTAATTTTGATTCTGCAATTAACACAGCTGACAGTGTTTAAATTTGGCAAGGATAATTGCTAGGTACCTACATTTGAAGACTTGCACAATTTTAGATGCCAACAGATAATCATGTCAATGTTCACTGAATAAATCTTTCGCAGTTGTTTGACGTACAAGACGGAGATTTGAAATTTGAGGTTTCTTTAATTACAATTTTTCGAGAAAATATTTGTGCAGTGAAGGTAAATTGCTGAAGACTGACAGGACACGGATACCCAGCTTGGTGAACACAATATTGTGTTTGACATGTCCTAAAACATATGATGCAGATCAAAATTTTAGTTAACATTCATTCAATATCAAGTGTGTTAAGCCGTTTCACTTCATGGTCATGTTTATCAAGTTATAATTATATTTTGCAATTTACCTTGACATGCAACTACTACAGACCACACCATTAATTGTACACAAAGGTTTACACGCATACTGTGTTTTTCAAATACAGAGCACAGCGAGTCCTTCACACTGAGAATAAGTGTCCAACAGTAGTGCAGAGCTCAATAACAAACTCATTGTCAATCAACAAATATGATTTTATATTTGCAATAAATAATATGACACCCAGATATGAATCATGGGGAGAATACATCTTTTAATTCTCACATTTTCCTCTTTTTTTTACATGGTTAAAGTACACATACTGACGTGCTAACAGTTGTATTGCCCTAATATATGTAATATATGTAAGTCTCAGATTGACATCTTTGTTACAACACCAGACATGTTAACAAAATGTGTGAAATCTAAAATATATCTCATTCACTGAATTCAGCTAGACAACTACTATGAAACATCCATTATATACAATCTAAACACGGTGTGTTCCTCATAATCTTCATTTTTTTCAAATAAATAATGGAAGTCAACACATTACAGGTATGAATTGTAGTCACATTAACAACTTACATAGGAGATCAAGTACCGTGGAATATATTTTTTTTTGCAGTCATTTTTCACTGCAATAACCTAATACATCACCAAAGATGTCCAACTAAAATTTTCATAGAATAATGGACATGCAGATGACCCTAGAGATGGTCTTCCATAGACCATGTTGTTTGGTCTACCTCAATGCATATCTCCTTCAGGTGTAGATGTTGATCAAAATAGAAGTGTCTTGACAGTGGTAGAACTTTAGCTGAAATTATGCAGTTTCTTCCAAGCGGAAACCCAACAATTTCAGCTTTTGTTCACAACAGGTATCTTATTGAGCAGATGGCCATCAGCTTCTAAACTTAGACTAAGTTGACCAAATGTGGTGGTACATGCTTGTGCAATGGAAATGGATGATTATGACACTGAAAATTTCTAATGATCATTGACTGCTTTAAATTCAACAATACTCATTTTGATCTGAAGATCATGCTTGAAAGAGAGGTCATTTCATCTCTATAGCTTTCAACATCCAACAATTCTCTTTCTTTCATCACCAGACAAAAAAACCCACCATACACTTTTTACAGACTAAATTGCTATCTTGCCATTTTTACAGTATCACGTTGCCTTCATCTCTTTCAGAAACTCAGCTTGGAAATTCAATATTCACTCATGGTAAAAATACATGGCGAAAAAACAACAAAAGGAACAAAATGGAGGAAACAAAAATTATCTATTTCTCTTCAGAAATGTCACATGGGTATACAATAGTTGGTTTGGAATCTTTTGCAAGGGTAACTCAGCAGTAAGATTCTGGAACGTCAGGACTGTACAGCTATTTCACATTACATGATTCGTGTTTTTCTAATAGTCAATTTTAGTTTTAAAATTATAAACAGTCGAATGGTCTTCAGAGATTTATTTGGTGGTGAGAAGCAGGGCAACTATAAGTCCGTACAGACCCAAGACTTCTGCGAAGATGAGAATCAAAATCATACCGACGAAAAGACGAGGCTGTTGAGCTGTTCCGCGGACCCCAGCATCACCGACAATTCCAATGGCAAATCCTGCAGCTAGTCCACTGAGTCCAACACTTAGGCCAGCACCCATGTCAACAAAACTCCTTCACGAGGGGGGGGGAGAAAAAAAATGTAATTCAGTTATTATAGTTATTGCAGTCGGGGACAACTTGCTCTAGTTGGGGTCATCTGGCTAACCAGACTGCCCTTTATGCTCCCTTTACAATTTACAGCATTCCATGCTTGCAATGGTTAAATGTTCTGAGTGCGTAGTCATAAAATGTTCTATGATTACCAAAATTTTCATCATACATAGAGTATCCTCCATTATTATATATATATATTTGAATAGTAATTGAAATTTTACAGTGCATACTAATGGTGCATCGATTTTTTTGGCTAATAGCGCCATGATAGATGGTTATTTAGTTGACAAAATGGCCGCCGTGAAAATAATAGTCCCCTATGTCCACTTCGTAAAAATGGTAATCAAGAATTCTCTGTGTAATGATTTTTAAATTGCTTTTTTTTGTTTATCAGTCCAAATTAATACTTTGTTCAACAGCCGCTTTTAAATAACCCTATCCACAGAAATTGACATTGACACAAAATAATGTAACTCTTTTTCAGTAGACTGTGGTAAAGGTCTGTTTTCCCTACACATTTAAATCTCCCCCTTTGAGTAACCATTTCCAACGAAGTAGTACTAGTAATAGGCAGTGTTTACAAGATTCTTTCGCCTAAGTTGAACCATTATCACTGCCATCGCCCGGTCATATGATGGGGGCTATAATTAACATCATTCATGTGTACAAAGGTCACACAACCTACTCTGTTCAGTTCACGCACGACTAATGAAGCTCGAATCGAGAACATATTTCCATACTTACTTGAAAAGTGAATAGTCGGTTTCACTTAAACCGTTTGAAATAAGTAAGGCGACGACTAATCCATAAATGGCGATGATACCAGCCATAACTACGGGGATAATAGACTTCATGATCAGCTCTGGCCTCATCACACTCATGGCTGCAATACCGGTTCCACTTTTCGCCGTTCCATAGGCAGCGCCGAGGGCTAGAACAAGAAATCGAGAGTAGTTTCTTATAAGGGGAATAATTCAACCAATCTAATTCTAAAACAGTGACAACCAAAAAGAGATCGACCATGGGTAATCAGATTATTAAATTATCCAAGTTACCCTTCGCCCTGAGAGAACCAAATTTTATCGCATTTCTGGACGCAGTTTTCGGATATTCCCCCCCCCCCCCATAGTTTAAGAATAATTCTTCTTCGCGATAAAGTAATTTTCCAACCAAATAATGCAATTTAAAAGCTTCTATTAAATCGAAGAAACATAGAGGCCATTTTGGTGTATTACATCACGTCCGACTCGACTGTACGGGCGTAGGGCTATGTAATGCATACATGGCTTCGGTCACGCACTGGATTTTCCGAGGTGTATATCTTTGATCGACTTACCACTGAACACCATGGCTGACGTCGCCCCGAGAACGCCAAAGAAAGGTGTGTAAATTGGAGCTTCTTCACTCATTGTTGCTGGATTCTATTTCTGGCCAATTTTCTTGCAAAAAATGTAGTCTGAGACTCCTCCACCACTTCAGTAGCTTGTGTCTTCACGGGCAAAAAATAATGGTAGATGAGGGTGAGTCATGTGATGGCCTTATCATACTACGGCGTAAAGAATAGATTATTTTCATTGGTCTAGGAAGCCTATCTATGAATGCTTTTGACAGTTTTGACCAATCAACAAACTCGTTAGTCCATTCGTCAATCACATGATGACATCATGAGTTTGTAAAATCACGTGGCTATATTCTCTTCCTGTTTGAAAAGTCCCCCCTGTGTACGTTCATTGCACGCTATGCGGGTAGAGCCAGCTGACAACATCAGCGCAACTAACACAGTCAGTGCAGATCCGAAAGTATGAAGAGTTCAAAAACTTCAATAGTCGAAAGGGAGTTTATATTGAATTGCATTAGAAATTCCAAGGTAAGGTCGAAATAAATGCAAAAAAGCGCATGAGGAGGGCACAGGCACGCACGTGAAGTGATCAATGCAGTGTGACAATCTCTTTGCGAATCACATTGGCAACTCCAAGCGCATGATGTGGGGGAGTAGGGATGGGAGATCTAGGCCACAGGTGCTTAAGATTTTGTTGCATTACTGGTGAGGGTGCACAACACCGAGTACACGATCGATTTCTTCTAGCAGCCTACCCAGACCGTGACTTGCCGCTTGTGGAGGGGACGGGTCGGTCGGAGGTGAATGAATCTTGTTCTACCTCCATAGGCCATGGCCAGCGTAACACGTTCATTGTCTTTTACCATACCTCCATGGTGCGAGAGCAGCAGGAGTCACACACAAAAGGAACAAGCAGTAAACATTTTGTAACCTTCAATGATGCAAAATAGCACTGAAGTATTTGTAACCATGGAGGTAGGAGCGAGACTCTTCTACCTCAATGGTGAAACTCATATTTAAAATTTTAGATCAGAACAGGGTCACTGATATACCAATCCACTACCAAAACTTGGTACAACCGGCCATGCAGGTAAAAACCTACATGGTTCAACCACGGATCTGTGTGCTACCAGCATGACAAACCATAACTGTAGTGTTTGAAGACGTCTGCAGAGGACAGGCGTGGGGGTACCTGGGGCACAGGCACCGCCGTAGTTGACAATGCTTTTAGTGTAGTAGAAAGGGCTTCTTCTACACTATATAAAAGTGCTATCAACCAAGGCGGTGCCTGTGACCAGGGATGGGTAGGAAGGGGTTCAGACACTTTGCATCAAAACCTGAGAATTCGCCCCTGAAACCATTTCATAATAAAACCACCTAATCCAAAGCACTACCTACCTTGTCTAACACCTTTTCCTCCCAAGTACCACCTTGTAGCAAAACCACCTCACCAAAAGAACAAACCAACGGGGTCACAGTGTAATGAAACTTGCCGCATTACTGTGTCAAGAGGTTTTGGCGACTGTTAACCTGCCCCTAGAAACCAGAAACTGCTGAATTAACAAAAAAAATAGTGCAAATGTGCCAGCGAACTGCATGCACATGTACAATTGTAGCCATATGAATGGTGAAAGTGTCTGGTTTCAATGCCATCTGGAGATGATTGATCTAGCCCTAGGAGAAGCTACAGCTTGTGCCTTGTGTGACATCATTTCCTTGAAATGTGTTCACTTTCAAGACTTTGGTCAATTGATGAAATCATCACGAGCATTCATAGGTTATTTTCACCTTTACCGGTTGGCGACAGTTTTGGTGGAGAGTTGTTTTTGGGTGAAGGTTTTGGGGCAAGATGGCTTTTTGGGCAAAGAGGTTTGATAAGAGTTTGTTTTGATGTGAGCTTGTTTGATGCAAAGTGTCCGGCAACTGTTGGGAGACCTTGCTTGAATGATTCTTCGCAGTTAGTGGACCCAAGGAGCTACAGCACTTCTACACCTTTCTGTGTAGGTGAAAGGTCAAAAATAGAAGAAAATGCACTTTGACTGATTCTCGAACAACTCCAGTGAATCAAGAAGACAGTGGGGGGGGGGAGAAGGGGAACATATGACCCTTCAGGTTGATGGCTTTCTTCCGTACAAAAAGCAAAACACAGCTTCTCAATAATTTTGAAGACTGTATGTCCATCCTTTGAAATCTTTCCTTTTACCGTGCATGGTAAACTGATAATTCCTTTGACTTAGAATGCTTTATTATCACACAGAGGCTGGATGGCAGGCAAGCCTATGACTTCCGGCATATTAAAGTTTCATTTGGTAAAGACAGAGGATGCTGTGAAGTGCAACTTGGCGACACCAGGTGAGACGCTACCATAGTTATTGCTGTATTTGCAGTAATTGTATTCCCCTACACGTTGCACCTTCTCTGTAGGTTGGTTGTCAAGAAACCATACCAGTTGAGATAGATTTGGTGTGAGATAATCATGATCAGTGAGATGCAAACCATTTTCCTAAAAACTCTATGGACTGATCGAGTCTGTGGTCAAACTTTACACTTTATATTGATATGTTCAGTGTTCAAACCTAATTGAAAACATCTAATAGCACACCCTTCCAAAATATGATAAAGATCAAGCATTGGAGAAACAAAAAACTGTATACAGTTGTGTACTTTTAAGCTATCTTTCATGGTTTCCTATACTTGGACGATGACTATTGACATGTTCACTGTTCAGAAGATATGTATGCTGATATGGCAAGTCGTGTTGTCACTGGGTGAGATGTGCTGATATGGCTAGTCTGGGTTGTCACTGGGTGAGATGTGCTGATGTGGCTAGTCTGGGTTGTCACTGGGTGAGATGTGCTGATATGGCTAGTCTGTGTTGTCACTGGGTGAGATGTGCTGATGTGGCTAGTCTGGGTTGTCACTGGGTGAGATGTGCTGATGTGGCTAGTCTGGGTTGTCACTGGGTGAGATGTGCTGATATGGCTAGTCTGGGTTGTCACTTGGTGAGATGTGCTGATGTGGCTAGTCTGGGTTGTCACTGGGTGAGATGTGCTGATATGGCTAGTCTGGGTTGTCACTGGGTGAGATGTGCTGATGTGGCTAGTCTGGGTTGTCACTGGGTGAGATGTGCTGATGTGGCTAGTCTGGGTTGTCACTGGATGAGATGTGCTGATATGGCTAGTGTGGGTTGTCACAGGGTGAGATGTGCTGATGTTGCTAGTCTGGGTTGTCACTGGGTGAGATGTGCTGATGTGGCTAGTCTGGGTTGTCACTGGGTGAGATGTGCTGATGTGGCTAGTCTGGGTTGTCACTGGGTGAGATGTGCTGATGTGGCTAGTCTGGGTTGTCACTGGGTGAGATGTGCTGATATGGCTAGTCTGGGTTGTCACTGGGTGAGATGTGCTGATGTGGCTAGTCTGGGTTGTCACTGGGTGAGAATGTGAAACAAAAACTTTTTCTTTTTGTTTGCCTTATGAGAAGTAATGAACTTTCAATGGAGAACTGCAGTACAGAGTGTGGATAAGCATTATTACATACTGTCATACTACAAATGCCAGAAGCAAAAGATTTCCAACACAGGCAGACGTAATATATCCCCCTTTATGCACCTGTATGAAATAATTACTCACATATTCATTTATGTTGACGTGTTTATTACAGAGTGCTATCACAGGTGTCATGTGATATTATTCAACCAAGACAAAACAGACCAACAGAAGGTACAATGTATTTTAATGTAGAGCTGTCTCCCATGGCATCCCCAACATTTGAACTTGGCAGGTGAGTGTAATACCCATCAGTCACAGGTCATGTGGATCAAGAAAACATAGCGATTCTGTTGATTGTGTGCATTATATCATCTTATCACAGAAGCTTTTACTTAGAAATCTTTGCAAATCAAATTTGTATCTTATTCATTTGAATGTGAATTGCTTTTCATTTGATTTTAAGTTTAATGCAGGTAGAAAATGAGAGACCTAAATGTTTTGTTCAATGAAACTTTCAACCATTCTCTTGCCAAATTTGGAAAGATCATGGGTCTCTGTGCAAAGCTTGGCACTGGAGAGACAAATTACTGTAACCAGACATTTACTGATATTCGAAATCCAAAATGTCCACTATCCCTGTGTTAATCATATGGGGAAAATTTAAATTTTCGATTTTTACAAAAGAAAGGCCGATAAATTTTTTCTTGCTCCAAGAGCTACCTGTGGCAAAAAACACTAAAATAAAGTCCTTTTTCATTTGTCTGTCTCCAATGACAGGGTAACAGGAAGTCTACCGCATCTGATATTGTGACAATTTACTGCAAATTAATATCTTTTCTATGACACTTTATTCAAATCTGTTTCCATGGTACAGGAAGTAATAGTAGCTATGTGATCCAAAATCCGACTCTATAGTGTAGGTGAATAGATCAGAAAACACCACTACTCAATTGAGTTTGTGCATGTTACTTTTTCTGAGATAGGTTAAAAAGTTTATAAAATTGGCAGTTTGTCTGTGTCCAGATATCAAGTTTAAATAAAGGTGTGCATATCATGGCCCACTGGCATTGTGTTTTGTATTCAATAACGATTTTAATAATTGTAAAATTGATGGAAGTAAAAATATTCAACAAATCTGTTTGAAAAGTTCATGAAAATTTTTTAACAAACCTGTAGATGCATATAAAAAGTTCAGGTCATTTCACTTCACAGCCAATCAGATTCAAATCAGATGATTTGATGAGTGCTCTGTCTTCACATATATTGTATGGCTGTTATATTTGCTGTCCTCACCAACAATAAATACAAAGTACTCTGTCACAAACAGAGAAAGAAAACAAGCCAATCCCAACATCTGATTTTAATCAGTTCTGTTCACTGCAAACTCTTTGAAGAACATCGGAAAACATCAGTGTTAGAATAACTCATACAAGTGTTTTTATTCAAGTTAGTGCATATACAATATATTAATGTGAAATGTTGGTGTATATTTTGTTTTCAATAGACAATCAGAATTTGCTGTTGAACTAATCAGATTATTGGAAAAAACAGTTCGTGATTCCAGAGCCATTGATACTGAGTCTTTGTGTATCATAGCAGGTGAAAAGGTGAGTCTCAATTAGTCTAGTCTGGGGTGGCAGTTATTGGCTTGCATAAAAAATATCATTACTGTAACTATACCATGTCTGCAGCCACATTTTAAACTGTAACAGTAAAACCTCTCTGGGTATTGCATACAAGGTTAAAATGCATATCAAAGAGAAATTGTATCTGTTCTTGTAGTTCATTTATGAATGGGGAAATCAGTCACTGTTTCATCAAAACTCAGACATAGTAGAATTATGTTAACAAAAAGTTGAAAACTATGCTTTAGATGTTTTATGAATGAATTCTTATCAGTGACAGGTCTAATTTTTGTGTTTTACCGTTTCATGCAAATTTGCCTGAATATCTTAATGGGTCAAGCAATGCCGTAATACTCCAAATCTGAATCCTTTGTGAACTACTCACTTTTTGGCATGGAAAGTAATGGATTTAAAAGGATACATATATTGCATGTTCATATTTTTGCGTCACTCTGCAAAATCACAGGTTTGGGAAATACGAGTGGATGTACATGTCCTGAACCATGATGGCAACATAGTTGATTGTGTTACCATGGCAGCAATCAGTGCATTGTCACATTTCAGACGGCCTGACGTCAGTGTTGTTGGAGAAGAAGTACAAGTTGTAAGTTCTACTCAACTTTCTGCATAATTAAAGATGACATTTCAAACAGATTCATGGAAGAAAATGTCAAACTCAGATTTCAGTTGTTATTTTATCATCCTGAGAAATAAAAGTAACAATGAAAAATGATTTAGATGACGGAAATGGAAAACAATTCAGATATTTATTTAGATATAGAAAATATAAACTTTTCAGATATTTATTTATATATAGATGATATATAAAGTTAGAATATGGCTGTTTCCAATTGCAGATTACTATGGCTGCAATATTGGACAATCCTGTTCGAAATGTTAACAAATTTTGTCAATGTATCATGCATGGCTGTTATTGCAGCGTGTAGTCTTAACCATCAATATGTTTTTTCTAGTGTTCATTGTAACATTCTTGATTTCCTAGTTTCCAAAGTTGTGTACAGGTATTTATTTTTGCATATTAATAACACAACAATTATGTCACTCGCAAACAGCCCTATTGTGCAAAATAGTTTTTGAAAGTGGCAGAGAGTTAAGTATATCTAACAAGGATGTAACATTTTAATGAATTATGTCATTTCTGTACAACAATGTAGCATTCCCCCGACGACCATGACCCAGTTCCTCTCAGCGTACATCATCTACCCGTGTCTGTCACATTTGCATATTTTGATCAAGGGTAAGTAAGCTATAACGGAGCATCTGGGAGAACAGGTGAAATTCTGTCCACTTATATCTGCTTCATTGTAAAATGTCATTTAAATATGTCAATACGTCGTAACAGTTAGCTTGTGATTTCCATTGACTTACTTGTTCCTCATGGAGTCTTGGATAATTTGCAGTTGATTGAGTTGTGAGTGGACCATATGATAAGATAACAACAAAATACTTAAACGCTAGGTCTTTTAAGTCATTTTTGATGTACAAGCCAACACTGTTGACACTACAGTCAACAAATAAGTATATACAAACTGTCACCTTGACTATAAACTTCACAGTAATTTTGAAAAGAATCTAACTGATCCCATATCTATACAGTATTTGGTGCTACCAATATTACAATGTGATGTCCTTGCTGTATATACTTGTGTAAGATAATTTGTCTTTCTGATATGGTCATTTTCATTGAGATTTATTCAAAATTAGACAAGCAATATTTTTCATCTGAGAATGTATGCCATACGTGACAAAAATGATCTGTTGAAGTGATGATTGCCAAGCAGACAGTCCAGGTTATTCATTTTTATAACAAAAATGTACCGTTTGCCTTTTCACATACATTGTATTTCAACATTCAGTGTTTTGTGTGACATTGTTTTTCTTTCAGAAAACATCTGTTGGTTGATCCGACGGACAAAGAAGAGAGAGTGATGGATGGAAATATGATAATTAGTATGAATATACACAGAGAAATTTGTTCTGTGCAGATGAGTGGAGATATGTTACTAGTCAAGGACCAGGTAGCGTATAGTTGTTGGAGATTCCTCTTGTTCCATAGTAGCATCACCTTTCACAGGCATTGATAACACTGCATGTAATGATGATAATGTCACTTCAAAATTTTGAAACCCGTTCAAAATCTATGGTGGAAATTCTTTCAAAATCTTAAGTTTCAAATAAAGTTTTTTAAAAGGAAACAATGCTAGGTTATTTTCAATGTAACTTTTGTTGTGATGAAAGTTAAGATGAATCTGACGACAGGTTATTTGCTTCTTTATGTCAGATTCTCAGATGTACTCAGATTTCAGTGGTGAAAGTTGCTGAAATAGTGGATGTTATCAAGCAAGCATTAGCAAATGACAGCAAAGCAAGGTGAGTTTTGCATGGAGAACTTGTTGCAAAGCGTGACTTGAGCAGTTTTAAGAGCCTTACCACATCCTCTGGGTGATGAGAAAGAACACCATTGTAATTTTGTAAGCAGCCTTGACTTAACTCTTTGAGTGCTGTACTTTTTACCCACAAAAATCTTAGTTCAGCACTTTCCCAATTTATATGAATTTTTCGGTAATTGTTTTGATACTTTTGGACCAAATGGATATTACTTTTCATTGGCTACAGTTTTTTATCAAAATTTTGGCAGAAATCTGAAAAAAATTGACTAGGGTATATTTTATAAAGGCGACAAAAATTGACTTTGACACTCAAAGGGTTTACGTAGTGTCAGACCTTCAAGGAGGCTGTTTTGAGTCTGAGATTGTTTAACTGTAAAGATGTCAGACAAGACCATTGTCTGATGTCAGACAAGACCATTGTCTGACATCCAGATTGTTATCGTTGCTTGCTACTGTGTCTGTCATACCAGTGGGAGATTTTGAGTGAACCTTTAGGGTAGGTTGATCAAGCTGAAAGGTTCACTACTAGTGCAATACTTCAAGAAAAAATCAATAACGATGCTGGATTTTGTTGAATTAAAGCTAACTGAATGGCAGATACATTCATGCAGACCCGGAGATGCATATTTAGTCAGTGTTATTGTTGCACAAAGCACTCCACAAAACTTGAATTACAAATGACGTGACTGACCCATGCACAGGGTCGTTTGGAGCCATTGATGTTGCGGTGTGAAGGGCGCCCTCAGACAACTGTGCACTAATTATTTTGTTTATATATCAGGGCTTCTGGCGACAAGTTTGGTTTTGCTGAATCATTTGCCAAAGAAAAAATCACAACATTCCATAGAGGAGAAATGGAAGTGGAAATGATATCCAACGGAAAACAAAGCCATGAGGAAGAATCGGAAAAAGTGAATTCTGGAGATGTGTATCCTTGTAGAACAACATTTTATCATTTGTCACCCTGCTTTGAAAAACAGCCTCTGGAAAGAATTGACATCGAGTTTTTGATCAACAAATATTTCAAACAAAATGTGAATGTTGATTGATCAAATATCATGTAAATATACTGTTTCCATGCCGCAATAATATTGGCATAACTGCACTTACTAAACCTTCCATATATGCAATGATGTTCATTTGTCACATGAATATTTGAGTCATCCACAGCCTCAGACATTGAGCTGAAACATTTTTTAATGTTTTTGGTTACTGATGAAACTGCACACATGAAGAGCAATGCCAGCTGAATTTGGTTGTCATGATTCCTTGAGTGTTATTTCCAGTATGTCAGAGGTAATGCTATTGGGGGAGGGAACAGCGGCTATAGGGGAAGGAGGGAAAAACACCTGGTTTACAGATGAAACTGCCAAACCCATCACCGCAAAGAAAAGGAAAGACGGCAAATCAAAGAAAAAGAAGAAACAGAAAAAAGAATCAGTTGCAGGTAAAGTTACAAGTTTTGGCTCATCAAAGTTGAATTATTGTAATATGTGTATTTTATGTCAGAGATATTTAAAAAAAAATTTGAAAAAGAACATATTTGAATATATCAAGAGGTAATTGAATTTTAGGGAAAGCTCTGAATATTATTTCATCATTATGTTGCTATGAAACACATTGAAAGTTTACAAAACAATGTATATGAAAATAACATTGTCAGTTGTACATAGTTACCTTGGTAGCAACAGCATGGTAAAATTCCAACATTTCAGTACTTGTAAATTTTGCCGTAATTTATCAAGGCAAAGGAATTTTAATGGAATGACACAAACATTAAAGCAGGCTAACAAGTTTTCAAAAAAATATCAATACACTCAAAGAATTGTCACTGGATTTTATTCCCAACAATAGCAGAAAGTGGCAGTGAAGAAGAAGAGACTGTCGTCTTACTACAAGATGATTTATGACAGAGACACCAAGTATGTATTATCCATCAGAGAAACCACATGACATTATCCTTTGGAAACCATCATCATCTATGGTCTCCGTCAGACTACATCTGTGACTGAAAAGCTTCCAGCGAAGACTCCAAGGCAACCAAGGCATTCTGAAGGTTGTTTTCCACCAGTTGGATGTCAAATCTGCATCATCTGTCTGGATGTCAAACCTGCATCATCTATCTGGTCATATTGATAGATGACATATCCAGACTGGGCTGTCCAGAGAGTGTTGGACCAAAACGTCTTTACTGCCATCATTGCAGTCAAAATATGAATTACAAATATATTTTAATTCATTGCCCTCCCCTAACAACTGTGATTTCAATCTCTGCATGGGTCAGCACCATTCAGTGTTAAACTTGCATATGTGTGTCAACAAAGAAGTGATATCAGGAGCATTCGATCAGTAACCCAAGCAATTATATGTACAACCTTGGATTTAGTAAACCCAGTGAGTTAGTGAATCCAGTGAGTTAGGCTGAACAGAAATGGTTTACAAGTAAGATGGTTCGAAACTTGTGTTGTGATGCATTACCTGTCTTCCTCCTAAATCTCCGAAAAGTGGAACAAGACCAGATTAACGACAGGTCTTTGATGCCATGCTTTTAGACATGGGTGAATACAAAATCTGAATGAAAGGTCAAGAAGCAGAACTCCTTTGCAGCTTAAAAACTCACCATGTCAGTCGTTAAAGGGCAAAGGTCATCTCTTGGTATGCGCTAGATGACAGTACCATACACATCCACTTGCATTCTGCAGTGTTCTAGTAATTTTTTGTTCTAGTAATTTTTCACTTTACAAGAGTTGATTTCACTCAAAATGTGACAAAAGGTGTTTTCCCATCACTGTGCTATGCCAATAGTTACTTCACTGCTTGATCTGGCCAACTTCGTGTCATACAAATAGCCCACCCTACCGCCAACCAGGTAAAAAATTATACACTGAGTCAGAGACAGAGGTACACATTTTATTTTTGTTTTCTTACACAGACTCCCAGGTAGTTTGCTGGAGCTTGATTTTCCAAAATGATCGGGATAACTTAAATTTATCCAGATCAACATTTGCTTTTACACTCACTCTGAGAGGAAACCACAAATGACCTGTAGGTTAAATAATTGCTTGTAAACACCAACATTATGGCATCTACAACTTCTGACCTTCACCTTCTGAACTGCGAAATACTTAAGACTGCATTCTGTATTCTGTTTTCCATGAAATAAATCCTTTGGTAATATCAAATTATGACTCAGTTGCCACATTATGCTCTATCAATTATCATGTCTGTTCATCAGAAGATCAGCTCTGCATCTGATATTCATGTTTGATGAATGACAGGTCATAGGTCATATGGGAGATTTGCATACGATGCAACATGGTGAATTGCTCTCTCACTGACATAGCTGTGGAGAACAATGTGACATCTCTACCAAAATCTCTGTGATACTTTGTCTCCAAGATGACGGTGATTGTCACATGGACAGCTCAGTTCAGCCATGCAGAATCAAGAGCACAACCACAGCAAGTCAAAAAAAAAAAAATTATATCAGCAGTGACTTTGTCCATGTTCTGATGGTTATGTGCTGAACTGATTTCACACACTCTGTTTAAAAAAGGCCATAATTTGTACCATTTCAGATTTAATACTAACTGTATTTCTGTGGCCTGTACCAATCATTGGGTCTTATTTGATACCCCCCTCGAAGAATGTTGTGACACCAATTATTGTGTTTGTGAAAAATCCTGTGTATTTTAAGCATCCATGATGTAGACCCAGAAATTTGAATCCCAGAGTTTGTTTATTTTTTCGGCATAAATACACGCTATATGTTTAGTACATCAGTCAACAGGGAGTATTGGTAAAATGTTGTTTCCAGTAGAATATAAGAGCCCTGTATTCCCGGAAAACAGGATACGAGGAAACAAGCTTTGGCCAGACGACCTACTTCAGCAAGTAGGGTGAACATTCAAATTTGGTATAATTAAAACTGCTGAAAGTTCTTGAATTTCAAGGTAATAGTACCATGATATTTATTACCTGAAATTTTTATGTTAGAAATAACTAGTAGATGAGTGTTCAAAAGGCCAGTAATGCAAACTTTTGATAATTTGTTTATTATTTTCATTTTTTATTTCAATTGCAAGTTCTTATTCTCTTCCCAAAAGAATTTCAAACACTCACAATGTAGCTTGTCAACATAGCGTCTGTATGTGTAAAATGCAATATTATTGTTTATATTTGAATTCTAGTCTGGACCAGAATTCATTTGTCAACAATAACAATGCATTCTGTACAAGCTGAATACTGTGTATCTCAACACACTTTGGAGAGTAGATCAAGAAATTATGGTTGATATTAAAAACAAAAGTAGTGAAAAAAATCATCAAAAGAAAGCATTACCAGCCCTTTATATGGGAAAGTGAATCAACACTGACTCAATCTGTTAGTGTCTTTGTGATTGGCAAGTGTCAATTTCAACATGATATAATGCTGCATCTATTGGTAGGCACATTACTTGCATGACTTTGATCTTTACAGGATGAAGTCTTGCAACAACAACAAAAGTGCCTCCGCTGCAGCCTTGAGCACATCACAAAACAACACAGATATCCGTGTGTCACTCAAACCACAGACCTTGGGGATCCAGGATCTGTGTGTAAACCATACTTGTTATTAATAGGCATCAATAGTTTTCCAGGATTCCCCTTTCAGTGGAATGTAGTCCAGTTATGAAAGCAGCAAATTCACAGAATCACTGGTCAGTCTGCACTCTGTTTAAAGAACATCTGGTTCTTGTCTCCCATGTCTCTGACTGATAAATCTGAATGATAAAGAGATGGCAAAATACAGAAAGTTCCCAGAATTGACAAAAAGCTGTTATGTCACTCAATCTGTGCACATTGACAGGACCTAGACTGTGATCACAGTTGCCATCAGCCAAGAAGACCGACCTCACAAAATAATCGGTCCTTATCAGCAGAGGAGACCTAAGGGGTCTGAACGGCATAGCATGATAATCCTGATGCTCTCCCCTCTCTGAATAACTAGTTTTGGTTGAATCGCAGTCCCTCCATTATGGACTGTACAGTTTCTTTGGCGGTGGGATGGGGCCAGTGGATCTCCAGAGGGGAGGGTCAACCTGTTTTTAGCTCCCATAGCCATATGTATATATGGCAATGGAAGCTATTCTTATAGGCTAGGGAAATGTCTGTATGTATGTATGTCTGTATGTCTGTATGTCTGTCCGTCAACATCAAAAACTCCAAAACAGCTGTACATTTCATCTTGATATTTGGTGTGTACATGGATGATGGGCTGTAGATGAGATTTTGTTCAAATGAAGTTGTCATTGCCAAAAATATGCAAATTAAGTGAAAAAATGTAAAAACAGTCAAAATTGAAAAAACTCAATAACCACTGAGCAGATTACATGAAAAATTAGCATGTAAGTACTTTGGGCTGACATGAAATGATTGTGCACATCTTGGGTCAGTATCTTGGACTTGCTATTTTTCATGAATTTTTTTGTAATTTTCTCCCATTTTTGGTCAAAAAATCTTTTCTCTGAAACCACAAGTCCGATTGATTTGAAACTTGGTATGGAAGTGCATAGGAGTGACCTTTCCCAAATTTGGGCAAATCGTGGTGAAATTTGCATATTTTAGTTTACACGTCCATAGACTCCCATGTATAAGGCAGATCTCCATAGACTCCCATGTATAAGGCCACGAAAAATAAAAATTTAGTTTCTCATCGTATTCATATTGCAAAAAGGATGCAGTGACACAATTTTTAGTCCCCACGGATGAAGTCCAGGGGGCTTATAGATTGGGTCATGTCCGTCCGTCCGTCCATCCCTGAGTCCATCCGTTCACGCAGATATCTCGGATATTTTGACAAAATGTCATGTGACCTTGATGACCTTTGATCTCAAATATACATATTTGTCCATAACTCAGTAACCACAAGTGCTACCACCCTTCATATATGGTATGATGGGACAGCTTATGACGCCCCATATTGTACCTCATTAATTATGCACATATCTAATTTTGAGCGAGCCAATAGAGCTAGAGGTCTGATTTTTGGTATATAGGGATAACTTAGCAAAACAATTTTTTGACAAAATGTCACGTGACCTCAGTGACCTTTGACCTCAAAATATATATTTGTCTATAACTCAGTAACCACAGGTGCTACAACCTTCATGTATGGTATGATGGGACACCTTATGACGCCACATATTGTACCTCATTAATTATGTGCATATCTAATTTGAGCGAGCCAATAGAGCTAGAGGTCTGATTTTTGGTATATAGGGATACTTAGCAAAGCAATTTTTTTGACAAAATGTAACGTGACCTCGGTTACCTTTGACCTCAAATATACATATTTGTCTATAACTCAGTAACCACAAGTGCTACAGCCTTCATGTATGGTATGATGGGACACCTTATGACGCCACATATTGTACCTCATTAATTATGCACATATCTAATTTTGAGCGAGCCAATAGAGCTAGAGGTCTGATTTTTGGTATATACATGTAGGGATAACTTAGCAAAACAATTTTTTGACAAAATGTCACGTGACCTCGGTGACCTTTGACCTCAAATATACATATTTGTCTATAACTCAGTAACCACAAGTGCTACAGCCTTCATGTATGGTATGATGGGACACCTTATGACGCCACATATTGTACCTCATTAATTATGTGCATATCTAATTTTGAGCGAGCCAATAGAGCTAGAGGTCTGATTTTTGGTATATAGGGATAACTTAGCAATACAATTTTTTTGACAAAATGTCACGTGACCTCGGTGACCTTTGACCTCAAATATACATATTTGTCTATAACTCAGTAACCACAAGTGCTACAGCCTTCATGTATGGTATGATGGGACACCTTATGACGCCATATATTGTACCTCATTAATTATGCGCATATCTAATTTTGAGCGAGCCAATAGAGCTAGAGGTCTGATTTTTGGTATATAGGGATAACTTAGCAATACAATTTTTTTGACAAAATGTAACGTGACCTCGGTGACCTTTGACCCCAAATATACATATTTGTCCATAAGTCAGTAACCACAAGTGCTACACCCTTCATGTGATACTTCTTAATGACCACATTTTCCTGCCCCATCAAGACTAATACTCCTATTACAAGTGGGGACTATGTCATTGTAAATGACTTGTTGAGTTAATGGTTGTATCACAGTATTGATATATCTAATTCTGTATTTTTTCCATTTTATATTCTGAATAAATACATTAAACATATTTCACTGTCTCCAGTACATTACATTTAAGTTTTTTTCACTTCATGCACTTTATCCCTTTCACACATGTTCAAATATCTGACCAGAGAACAAACACTAAATAGTCCAAGATGGGAGCTACAGTGTCATTGACGCTATTTTTGATTTTTGTGATCGGAGGTCACTATGTTATTAAATTACTCGATAGGGGGGATCAGGGTGTTTTTGAATTAAGACACCGGCCCACACTTGCATAAAATGCATCTTGCCAGCAACACATTGCATCATTCAGTTGCACATTCAGCGTCCTTCACATGAGCGATTTTCATATATCTGACGATATCTGGATGTGTTGCTAATTGAAAGTGTGGTTTTCAAAGCATCATACCAGGAACCATGAATTGCATCACCCAGATGCATGACAAAAACCTGATCCATGACTGTTTTCTATCTGAGAACTCTGTATGAGAAAGTAACATGCAGTAATATTTGATGATACATTGATACAGTGATGTAATTTACAAGTGGAATGATGACAAGACATTTTTTGTTTTCATTGATGTCTGAAAGGGAAAAACTTCTTTCCCTCTACAGGTCAACCATTATGGGGAAAGGGATAAAGGTACATTGCAATGCCCATTGTTAAGCTTGTTGAAATAGCCTCCATATTCTTAGGCAAGACCAAATTCATGTATTTGCAATAACTCAAAACTTCAGACATGCTATGTTGAAAAATTTAAGTCTTGGTATTTCTGTCATTAATATACATAATAAAAATTATGAAAAATATCTAAAGATACAGCTACTGTTCCCTTGAATATTAGTTTTACCAACAAATGAGAAAAACTGACTTTCTCTAAGCAGAGCATTGATTCCTTAACAGATAACATGATGACTGGTAACAGTCTAATTACCCACTGAAGATTTTCTTTTATATCACTGATTGATTTCAATTTACGTACAATACTCTGGACATCTATAGTATTATGTTATATGATTACCTCTGTTAAATCAAATTATGAATTTGCATACAAGGCATATCAAAGTGATGATAAAGTAACATGCGGCAAGTTGGTCAATTTGAATTCGGGTGAAGCTCATATGAAATACCATATCTACAATTTAACCCATATTGAAATTCCTGTACTGCAACAGACATCAACAATTTCATCAAATAGAATGTTTAAAACCTAACTTTTAAAGTATTCATCTATTAGGCCTAATATTCATTTAAAAAAGTGTGAGTGTATATTATATATATATATATATATATATATATATATATATATATATATATATTATATATATATATATATATATATATATATATATATATATATATATATATATATACACCCAAACTTGTTTGTCTTCTCAGAAGGTTAGATAGATATGAAAGAGTGCTTGATGCAGGGTTGTGGAGCAATAATCAAATATGTAGATGAGAACACATCAAGAATGGTTTGTACCTATAGATACGTCTGTGTGAGAGTGTGTGTGTGTAATTTTCATCTTTTAACTATATTTAGCTTGGGGGGCAGCCCCCTCCCCTCCCCTGTCCGAAAAAAGTTATCCCTGATCCTATTCGCATCATCCTGTTGAAAATTTACTGAGTGCCGGAAAGGGAAGGAAAGTTTGATTATAAATAATTCCAGGAGATTAATTTCATAGAAATGTCATTGTTAAATATAAAATCACCAACCGAATGTTATTTGAAGACTGAAGTTTCACATTTTGTGCATTATGCCGTTACCCAAACTCTTGTTACTTTTCTAGTCTGTACATTATCAGTAAATTACAAAGGGGTAATGTTCGCGCCAAATTCGAGTTTTAAATTTAGAATTTGAGTTCAAGATTTGAGTTAGAGAACTTTGAATTTTTTTAAGAGAAAAGGGACAGTTGTTTTGTACTTTTTTAAAATAACCACATTGACTCGTTTGACTCCCTAAGAAGTCCGTTGACACCGAAAGTAGCCAGTGAGGCCAGCTTTGAAAAGGCCACACAAGCAGTATCATAGCAAACTAGTATCATCGAGTTTTTAGAGTGTTGATTTTTCTCAAAATTAGGCTGGAAGCGTATTGTGCTCAAGTGAACTCCTTGACTTTATGAGCAGTTTGATTTCTAGTTCTCGGCAGGCTTTTTTGTCCTTGGCCGTGTAAACTACTCTTGTGCACTGAGTTTGTTCAAGGCCGTGCTTGGGGCTGGAATTTGATGGCTTATCAAACCGTCACAGCATGCTTGTGAACTTCACAATTTCAGATCTAAACAAATTGATTTTGATTATTTTAAGGGTTCACATCACTTAGTAACTGCACATAGTTTACACATTGTGTTTATAATGCACACACACACCCTGGCGTTTGTTGCTGCCTGGAACATTTGTCTTAAAGAACACGATGGGAACCAATTTGGGATAATTGGATTTTCATATTTTTCAATTTTCTCAAATGTGTTAGGTGCCATTTAGCTGAATGTTGCAATATTGCAAATTACTCATAAAAACAAGTGTGTGATATAAAAAGAAAAGCAGATGAGATTACATTTGTAGATTAAATCGACATTACTTCATCATCCAATTATCCCAAATTAGTTCCAATCGTGTTAAAGGTAGAGTGGGTGTGAGGGACAAATAATCATTTTCTCATTTCTCATTTTCTTCAATACTTTCTTGACCTAGCACTATGTGGGGGCTCATGTAAAACTCTTGATGTAACAAAAGTTTTTACCGCCCGAATTTTTCAAAAATCAAAGATCTTATTTTTCTCCATGGACTGGATGGCGGCCATTTTAAAATTTCAACTATTGGTAAACATTACGAAATTTGTTTCTATCTTTTACACCAAACCTTGCAAGGTGATCCCTTGAGTTTTATTCTCGATTTGTAAGAAAATGGTTTCAAGTTTCATAGAGGAAAGTCTGGGCAAAAGTTTAAGTCTTTCACTTTCGAGGGTCGTACTACCTTGAAGACCAGCATTTAATATACAAGGCATTTGTTTCATTTGAATGCACACACTGAGTAAAATTGCAACTTTCCGTTATACTATTTTCTAGAAGTTCCGCTTTCACTCGACAGCAAAACGTTACTTGACTTTTTGGTCAAAATTTCAGATAAGTCTGTCCTTATTGAACATGGTGTATATTCGTAGACAAGTGGTGTTTTTGTCTGTCACCTCTGAACTCAGGCATTTATGGAAATCCCCAGAACATTTGTATCACACAGCCTGCTTCGTCAACTAGATAATGCTCGAATAATTCCCTTTTATATTGAACACTTCAGCGTTGGAAATCCTGAGTAGGGGTCCTTCTTTCCTTTAATTGAAATTTTGCCCCTTTTTGTGTTAGAATGAAGCCAAACTGAAACAAACTTGCGGTCAGAGGCAAACATTCTGCCTGAGAATCCCAATGAAGCCCATGATTACCTGAAAAGTGTCGCCGATAATTCAAATTATGGCAATTCTTTTCCTGGACTGTATGGTTGAAATTAGATCATTAACAAACTGCGCAGTACTTATTTTTATCTCATGATGGCTCAAAAGTTTCGATATTTCAAAAGTAAAAGTGGAACTTCATTGCTCATGTAATATTTTTTCTAAGCTAATTTCCTTGCTGAAGTGAGTATATCCGCTCGCGACAACTTTTCAATGGCGAGACTGTGTTCCGGATGGACTGCAATAGCACTTCTCTTTTTGGATCCGTTTTCTCTCGTGATCAGAATGACCTCTTACCTTTATTAAACGTCTCGAAACCAGGCCATTGCTGTAGGCAGCTACATTTTTCTTTGCCTTTATCTATTCTGTGTTTATTTTGCATTTAAAATGGCTAGTAGTGCTAACTTCTATTGACTTTTTCTAATCACTATAATTTTGTTTCTAAAGTCACCATATTTTCTTGTTCTGCTCCCAAAAGTATATTGATATACACGGATTCGGCTTGTCGACTCAGCCTGTGTAAACTGCGCGTTGTAATTATTGTTGATAAGTGAATTCTGATTGGGACTAGCAAACAATAAAAGTGCATTTTACATGTATAGATAGACTCTGTTGGCATATAAGTATCAAAACATATAATAAATTGAAGGACTAAGCAGCAGACCGTCGCGCTAATGGCAGGCTGTTGCCGTAGATACCGAGAAAAGACAGACGACTAAGGGAGAGTCTAATGTATAGATGCTATGTTGACATGCTAAATAGAAGGTGTTTTAGCATTCTTTGGGGAGTAGAAAACGAAGTTGCAATTGATTTACAAAAAATAGTGAATAAATCATCAAAAGTTAACATTACTGGCCTTTTAACTGGCATTTATTGGTTTTAACATTTCCATAATTTTCGCCTCGGAAGTTCCTCTGGCTGTTGTAGATCTAAACCGTAGTACCAACCCTGGCCCGGATGTCCTGTGATAACTTTCAAAAACTTCTAGGATGTTTGACTATTATGGATAGTGTAAGCTACTAAAATTAAAACCATTACGAGTAAAATTTGACTGGAATAGATATTACTTTTGAAACTGCGGCACTGTTCCACGAATTGACGTGTGCGCATGTCCTATGTTGCTATGTTTACCCATGGTCTGTCCTCCTCACACCATTCTTTCCCCTATCATAAGGAAGATGGACTGGACCGACGTATAGCTATTCATATCCCGAGAGACTGGTTAGTAACTTGTCGTCATGGCTTCCTGTAGCAGGTTATCCTAAACTTCACGCAATCTCAAAATTCAATTATAAATTTAGACATGCAGAAATGTATACATCGATATTTGGAAATACACTTATACCGTATCTATATTGAGACACTGCTTATTCATTTCTTATTCTCTGTTTCGCTACTAGCAATCCAAGAAATTTTTACAAGTAATGTGTCAAGGGCAGATATAATGACACAAGTTGGTTACCTCAACTTTACCTAATTTGACATTTAGTGACAATATCGCCTTTGGTCATATATAGGGACGACATCTGACTCGTCTCAAAAGTTGAAAGTTCACAGTTCGTACTTCGTGCATGGTGGTATATTCATACCGTGCTCCATGAAAGACTATCAGAGTGGAATAAATTCCTCCTCATATTTTGGCAGAAAGAATACAATTTTGAACCTTGCCTCAGACATCTGCCAAGCTTCGGCAACTGCTTCCACTGTTGAAGAAACAGTTGTTCTCTTCTTTCTGTGATAAAAGTGACTGACTACGCATAAGTAGCGCTATCCGTTTATTCAAATGACTTACGTGCGGTAATTCAATATATTTATTCATCTTAAGGTAGTATGGGCCTCGAAAGTGAAAGACTCGAACTTTTGCTCAAACTTCCCGGAATGAAACTTTCAACCATCCTCTTTGAAAATCGACAATAAAAATCGGGGGTCACAGTGCAAAGTTTGAAACTAGCGAAACAAATAACCCAACATTTTGCGATATTTGAAATTCAGAATGGCCGCCATTCCAGTGTTAATGAAAAAAATAAATTTTGATCTTCGAAAAATTAAGATGGTGAAAGTTTTTCTTTCTCCAAGAGCTTTAAAACAAGCCCCTACAAGTGGTAGATCAGAAAAGAATTGTAGAAATTTGAGAGTCCGACCATCTGTCCCCGGGACACGTTCTACATTAATCGAAAATCAAATATCGCATTTACACCCAGGCTCTTTTAAAAGGTAAGTCGATGTGAAATTTTGATAACTTCATTGGCAAGAACCGGAAACATATGAAGTTGACAAAGTGATAAACAGATATTTTTACAGTAAAATAAAACATTGTCCTTTAAAATGAGAAAAAACAGCACGGTATAGTGCATCAAAATGGAGATGTAAAGACATTTCTGTTGATGTTGTTGTCGTTGTTGTTGTCACCATAATGCGCGATAGAAATGCGTCACCATAAAGCGTAATAGAAGTGTGTCACCATAAACAAGCGCGATAGAAATGGCTTTCCTTCAGGACACGTTTACCAACTCAATAACAACGACTGTTATACATAAACATACAAACGTACAGACTTACCGAAATGCTCAAGGTATTGCAACGCTCTTATTAGTATATATAAAATGTGAGCGAATTTTTCAAACACCACACATGAAGAAAGGTATAGAGGCAAATAGCATCAGCCACTTCACAAATCTTCTAAGCTTATTATTAAAGAAATATTATTTTTTTAAAGAAAAATAATATTCGAGTTTTTCTTTCAAGTAATACTAATGATAAAATATTCCAACACACTACGTGTGAGCGCCCGGCATAGCTCCTACTTCACTGGAAATTCTACATTCGAAATACCTCCAGTCGCAATATCATTGTCTGTTCAACATCCAATATCAAAAAGTGACGGCAATTTTGCTTTTTGTATTGCTTGGTTTTTTTGTATCGTTTATGTGGTATAAGGGACGTACGTTACTAGGACAGACAACTTATCACAGCATATCCATTCCCTGAAACAGTACTCTACATTTCGGCGAAAACAGAGCGGCAGTTGGAAACTATTGTAATGGAAAGTGGTGCGAGTAAGACGAGAAACAAGATGACCGGAGGAGAATTTTTCAGAGCTTTGCGAACAGCCCCGTTTTAAAATTGATCGAAATGCTCTAGAAAAGTAAAAATGACAAAGTACTGGTGACAAATTCTCAAAATGGCTGGCTGGCTTGTCCGAATTACCCAGTTAAATTCTACGGTGTCCTCTTTACCGTTTGTCTAAAGTTAGAACAGCACAACACCGATATGTTTCACCCTGTAAGTTGTTTTCATTGGGTATTATTATAATAGGATTTAGGCAGATAAGTTCATTATTTTGTTACCCATATATTCTTCCATCCACTAAGAATCTATTTATACACAATTCTGAAAAACTTGAAGCCCCTCCTAGACACGAAGATAAATTCAAAGCCACTCCAGCTCCCTAATTCCTGAGACCCTCACAATTAATTTTGCCGTGTTTTTTTTTTGGATACCTGAACTAGAAGATTGTTTGGTGCGAATATCTTTGGGTAACCCATTTTACACACATTTGGGAAGCCATGTCTTACGGGGTGTGTGTAAAGGCCCCAACACACTCACGGCCTTGGCCTCAGCTGCTCCCCACTCTGGCCAAAGTAGTATGGACCGTACATACGGAGAAAAAAAAACTGTTGGATGTCACTTTTCACGGGATGGACCCAGTATGCCTGATATGTAATTCTGAAACTTCGGAGAGGGGACAAGCTTAGCACTCCTCCACAGGCTACAACTATGAAAACTATGAAGTATTAATTAATTGGTCAAAATAAGATTCCGCAACATCAGTGGGGAGGGGGGACTGACATCAATATCTTGACATGTCTCACCATCACACCATAACTGTATAGGTCTCTACCCGCCCACCCAAGCCACAAAAGCCCTGTGTATGCATGTAATGTCAAGAACATTGTATAAAGTCTCTTGTTCAATCCACTGACGCCCACCAGACTCTACAGAATTCGAGAGAAAAGGGTAATGTATAAACAAAGACATGTGACGATGTGGCGTGTAAAGAAATACAGTTCAGAGGAATCCGGACATTGCGCTTTTTTACAGTGTCTGTTCAAATCCGGGTTCGGCTCTTTAAAAAAAATAAAAAACTATGTCGGACCAAAAAATTTGATTTCCGACTAATCCCATTCGAAAAGCGAAACTTTCGATTGATGACGTCACGTCTATTCATCGAGTTTGCGACTCGACCCGAGGCAACAAACCTTGTTCCCCGCCCACGAGTTCACAGGTCAGCCCGGAAATGACAAGGGGTCGTGCTTCTACCAACACTGTTTACAAGAGTAGATCACATCACCACGTCGTTCAGAAGTTGGAAATACCAAGCATGGGGAACCATCACGTCCTCATCGCTCGTTTGCTGGTCTCTCTGACTGTGTATCACTCTCTGACCATCGCACTGCCGACGTATTCACCCAGTGACCATGGACTCCGCGCATATGCTGAAGTTCAGGTACAATAATTCGTAGTCATAGGCAAAACAGTTAATTTCTAATCTTGCCAAATACCTTAAAACGGCAACAATCGCCTGTGATTAGGTACACGGCGGAAGAGACTTTTGAAAACAGTCCAAAAGTTGTATTCACAGATACACATAACACTTTGAACGCTCTTTCATGGTCTGACCTAAGGAAGGCTTTATTTAAGCCCTTTGAGGGCTTAATTTAGTCCATTAGTAAGACGCCGAATTCTTTCAAGTTGACAATTGGCGAAGACATTGGCCTGATTCCCAAAGACGCATTGATAAGACGTGTATTCATACGTTTACGGACGGTGACCGGCAAACTGTTCATAACTTACCAGAAAAACAACTGACCGATCACCGGCTCGCCTTTGAATATCGGAGGTTCGTGTCGTTAAAAGTGTTGTTTTCTCCAGGTGTGTTGCGCAGGTGCTGACTACTATGTGTGTTTATCGTCAGTAGAGTTGCTGAACATTCTGTGATGCGAAACGACAATATAAAAGAACGAAAATGTTGGCAATATTTCAACAGTGAACACTTTGGTCGTCGGGTCACAAATCAAGAAGTAGCAGAGCTGACATTATCCTCTCCGTTATTTTCACTTCCAAAAGAGGCGCGAAAGGGAAAGTTGATGAACGCTTTGCCGAAAACTATTGCTGCAGCCATGGCCGGCCAGCTGTGAGGTGGACACGAGTGTTCGTTGTTTGTTGTCCACCGTACCGGACGTTCTCAGAGCTCAGAGTTAAGATGCGCTATTTCTTTACTAGCATTAATCTACGCCAATCCGGAGGCCCTTGACCCATTGACCCATTCCAATTACAGTTTGGCATGCGCCAGGTGCAATTCGACTCGCCTTCATGCACATCCGTTCGAAAAACGACTTTCACAATGCGAAATTTTAAAATAAGTGAACAATACAGGCTGCAAAAGGCATTACCGTAGGTTGTATAATCGACATGAAAAATGTATGTTTAGTGCATCGATGTGACACCACCTTTAATATGTAGGCATGTCACGATAACGTTGGAGAATCTCAGGTGTGTGTGGTGCCAACGGGAAGGGGCAACTCATAGGTCATAAAACAGTATGCTTGGGACTTTGGTTCCACGTCTGGACTTGTATCTGTCTTGTTGTTTGCATTGTGTAAGGGAAACACGTCATATACTGTTATTGTAGTCATCATGCAGGTACGGTAGACTGACGGCATATCCATAATTCATTTGTGTGATAGCATTCAATTTCTCGCCACCTACCAATCGGACGCCGACGAAATTTCGA